>NC_048573.1:74136505-74381505 GCF_013265735.2 Oncorhynchus mykiss
ACCGGTACAGAGTCAATGTGGAGGCTATATACAGGGAGTACGGGTACAGAGTCAATGTGGAGGCTATATACAGGGGGTTCTGGTACCGAGTGAATGCGGAGGCTATATACAGGGGGTACCGGTACAGAGTCAATGTGGAGGCTATATACAGAGGGGTACTGGTACAGAGTCAATGTGGAGGCTATATACAGGGTATTACGGTACAGAGTCAATGTGGAGGCTATATACAGGGGGTACCGGTACAGAGTCAGGGTGGAGGCTATATACAGGGGGTACTGGTACCGAGTCAATGTGGAGGCTATATACAGGGGGGTACCGGTACAGAGTCAATGTGGAGGCTATATACAGGGGGGTACTGGTACCGAGTCAATGTGGAGGCTATATACAGGGGGGTACCGGTACAGAGTCAATGTGGAGGCTATATACAGGGGGTACTGGTACCGAGTCAATGTGGAGGCTATATACAGGGGGGTACCGGTACAGAGTCAATGTGGAGGCTATATACAGGGGGGTACTGGTACAGATTCAATGTGGAGGCTATATACAGGGGGTACCGGTAAAGAGTCAATGTGGAGGCTATATACAGGGGGGTACTGGTACAGATTGAATGTGGAGGCTATATACAGGGGGTACTGGTACCGAGTCAATGTGGATGCTATATACAGGGGGGTACCGGTACAGAGTCAATGTGGAGGCTATATACAGGGGGGTACTGGTACAGATTCAATGTGGAGGCTATATACAGGGGGTACCGGTAAAGAGTCAATGTGGAGGCTATATACAGGGGGGTACTGGTACAGATTCAATGTGGAGGCTATATACAGGGGGTACCGGTACAGAGTCAATGTGGAGGCTTTATACAGGGTATTACGGTACAGAGTCAATGTGGAGGCTATATACAGGGTATTACGGTACAGAGTCAATGTGGAGGCCATATACAGGGGGTACCGGTACAGAGTCAGGGTGGAGGCTATATACAGGGGGTACTGGTACCGAGTCAATACGGAGGCTATATACAGGGGGGTACCGGTACAGAGTCAGGGTGGAGGCTATATACAGGGGGTACTGGTACCGAGTCAATGTGGAGGCTATATACAGGGGGGTACCGGTACAGAGTCAATGTGGAGGCTATATACAGGGGGGTACTGGTACAGAGTCAATGTGGAGGCTATATACAGGGGGTACCGGTACAGAGTCAATGTGGAGGCTATATACAGGGGGGTACTGGTACAGAGTCAATGTAGAGGCTATATACAGGGGGTACCGGTACAGAGTCAATGTGGAGGCTATATACAGAGGGGTACTGGTACAGAGTCAATGTGGAGGCTATATACAGGGTATTACGATACAGAGTCAATGTGGAGGCTATATACAGGAGTACTGGTACAGAGTCAATGTGGAGGCTATATACAGGGTTTTACGGTACAGAGTCAATGTGGAGGCTATATACAGGGGGTACCGGTACAGAGTCAGGGTGGAGGCTATATACAGGGGGTACTGGTAACGATTCAATGTGGAGGCTATATACAGGGGGTACCGGTACAGAGTCAATGTGGAGGCTATATACAGGGTATTACGATACAGAGTCAATGTGGAGGCTATATACAGGGAGTACTGGTACAGAGTCAATGTGGAGGCTATATACAGGGTTTTACGGTACAGAGTCAATGTGGAGGCTATATACAGGGGGTACCGGTACAGGGTCAGGGTGGAGGCTATATACAGGGGGGTACTGGTACAGAGTCAATGTGGAGGCTATATACAGGGGGTACCGGTACAGAGTCAATGTGGAGGCTATATACAGGGGGGTAATGGTACAGAGTCAATGTGGAGGCTATATACAGGGGGTACCGGTACAGAGTCAGGGTGGAGGCTATATACAGGGGGTACTGGTACCGAGTCAATGTGGAGGCTATATACAGGGTATTACGGTACAGAGTCAATGTGGAGGCTATATACATGGTATTACTGTACAGTCAATGTGGAGGGTATATACAGGGGGTACCGGTATAGAGTCAATGTGGAGGCTATATACAGGGTATTACGGTACAGAGTCAATGTGAGGCTATATACAGTGTATTACGTTACAGAGTCAATGTGGAGGCTATATACAGGGGGGTACTGGTACAGAGTCAATGTGGAGGCTATATACAGGGTATTACGGTACAGAGTCAATGTGGAGGCTATATACAGGGGGTACTGGTACAGAGTCAATGTGGAGGCTATATACAGGGTATTACGGTACAGAGTCAATGTGGAGGCTATATACAGGGGGTACCGGTACAGAGTCAGGGTGGAGGCTATATACAGGGGGTACTGGTACCGAGTCAATGTGGAGGCTATATACAGGGGGGTACCGGTACAGAGTCAGGGTGGACGCTATATACAGGGGGTACTGGTACCGATTCAATGTGGAGGCTATATACAGGGGGGTACCGGTACAGAGTCAATGTGGAGGCTATATACAGGGGGGTACCGGGTACAGAGTCAATGGGGAGGCTATATACAGGGTATTACGGTACAGAGTCAATGTGGAGGCTATATACAGGGTATTACGGTACAGAGTCAATGTGGAGGCTATATACGGGGAGTACTGGTACAGAGTCAATGTGGAGGCTATATACAGGGGGTACTGGTACCGAGTCAATGTGGAGGCTATATATAGGGTATTACGGTACAGAGTCAATGTGGAGGCTATATACAGGGAGTACTGGCACAGAGTCAATGTGGAGGCTATATACAGGGTATTACGGTACAGAGTCAATGTGGAGGCTATATACAGGGGGTACCGGTACAGAGTCAGGGTGGTGGCTATATACAGGGGGAACTGGTACCGAGTCAATGTGGAGGCTATATACAGGGGGGTACCGGTACAGAGTCAATGTGGAGGCTATATACAGGGTTTTACGGTACAGAGTCAATGTGGAGGCTATATACAGGGGGTACCGGTACAGAGTCAGGGTGGAGGCTATATACAGGGGGTACTGGTAACGATTCAATGTGGAGGCTATATACAGGGGGTACCGGTACAGAGTCAATGTGGAGGCTATATACAGGGTATTACGATACAGAGTCAATGTGGAGGCTATATACAGGGAGTACTGGTACAGAGTCAATGTGGAGGCTATATACAGGGTTTTACGGTACAGAGTCAATGTGGAGGCTATATACAGGGGGTACCGGTACAGAGTCAGGGTGGAGGCTATATACAGGGGGGTACTGGTACAGAGTCAATGTGGAGGCTATATACAGGGGGGTACCGGTACAGAGTCAATGTGGAGGCTATATACAGGGGGGTAATGGTACAGAGTCAATGTGGAGGCTATATACAGGGGGTACCGGTACAGAGTCAGGGTGGAGGCTATATACAGGGGGTACTGGTACCGAGTCAATGTGGAGGCTATATACAGGGTATTACGGTACAGAGTCAATGTGGAGGCTATATACAGGGTATTACTGTACAGTCAATGTGGAGGGTATATACAGGGGGTACCGGTATAGAGTCAATGTGGAGGCTATATACAGGGTATTACGGTACAGAGTCAATGTGAGGCTATATACAGTGTATTACGTTACAGAGTCAATGTGGAGGCTATATACAGGGGGGTACTGGTACAGAGTCAATGTGGAGGCTATATACAGGGTATTACGGTACAGAGTCAATGTGGAGGCTATATACAGGGGTACTGGTACAGAGTCAATGTGGAGGCTATATACAGGGTATTACGGTACAGAGTCAATGTGGATGCTATATACAGGGGGTACCGGTACAGAGTCAGGGTGGAGGCTATATACAGGGGGTACTGGTACCGAGTCAATGTGGAGGCTATATACAGGGGGGGTACCGGTACAGAGTCAGGGTGGACGCTATATACAGGGGGGTACTGGTACCGATTCAATGTGGAGGCTATATACAGGGGGGTACCGGTACAGAGTCAATGTGGAGGCTATATACAGGGGGGGTACCGGTACAGAGTCAATGGGGAGGCTATATACAGGGTATTACGGTACAGAGTCAATGTGGAGGCTATATACAGGGTATTACGGTACAGAGTCAATGTGGAGGCTATATACGGGGAGTACTGGTACAGAGTCAATGTGGAGGCTATATACAGGGGGTACTGGTACCGAGTCAATGTGGAGGCTATATATAGGGTATTACGGTACAGAGTCAATGTGGAGGCTATATACAGGGAGTACTGGCACAGAGTCAATGTGGAGGCTATATACAGGGTATTACGGTACAGAGTCAATGTGGAGGCTATATACAGGGGGTACCGGTACAGAGTCAGGGTGGTGGCTATATACAGGGGGAACTGGTACCGAGTCAATGTGGAGGCTATATACAGGGGGGTACCGGTACAGAGTCAATGTGGAGGCTATATACAGGGTTTTATGGTACAGAGTCAATGTGGAGGCTATATACAGGGGGTACCGGTACAGAGTCAGGGTGGAGGCTATATACAGGGGGTACTGGTAACGATTCAATGTGGAGGCTATATACAGGGGGTACCGGTACAGAGTCAATGTGGAGGCTATATACAGGGTATTACGATACAGAGTCAATGTGGAGGCTATATACAGGGAGTACTGGTACAGAGTCAATGTGGAGGCTATATACAGGGTTTTACGGTACAGAGTCAATGTGGAGGCTATATACAGGGGGTACCGGTACAGAGTCAGGGTGGAGGCTATATACAGAGGGGTACTGGTACAGAGTCAATGTGGAGGCTATATACAGGGGGTACCGGTACAGAGTCAATGTGGAGGCTATATACAGGGGGGTAATGGTACAGAGTCAATGTGGAGGCTATATACAGGGGGTACCGGTACAGAGTCAGGGTGGAGGCTATACACAGGGGGTACTGGTACCGAGTCAATGTGGAGGCTATATACAGGGTATTACGGTACAGAGTCAATGTGGAGGCTATATACAGGGTATTACTGTACAGTCAATGTGGAGGGTATATACAGGGGGTACCGGTATAGAGTCAATGTGGAGGCTATATACAGGGTATTACGGTACAGAGTCAATGTGAGGCTATATACAGTGTATTACGTTACAGAGTCAATGTGGAGGCTATATACAGGGGGGTACTGGTACAGAGTCAATGTGGAGGCTATATACAGGGTATTACGGTACAGAGTCAATGTGGAGGCTATATACAGGGGGTACTGGTACAGAGTCAATGTGGAGGCTATATACAGGGTATTACGGTACAGAGTCAATGTGGAGGCTATATACAGGGGGTACCGGTACAGAGTCAGGGTGGAGGCTATATACAGGGGGTACTGGTACCGAGTCAATGTGGAGGCTATATACAGGGGGGTACCGGTACAGAGTCAGGGTGGACGCTATATACAGGGGGTACTGGTACCGATTCAATGTGGAGGCTATATACAGGGGGGTACCGGTACAGAGTCAATGTGGAGGCTATATACAGGGGGGTACCGGTACAGAGTCAATGGGGAGGCTATATACAGGGTATTACGGTACAGAGTCAATGTGGAGGCTATATACAGGGTATTACGGTACAGAGTCAATGTGGAGGCTATATACGGGGAGTACTGGTACAGAGTCAATGTGGAGGCTATATACAGGGGGTACTGGTACCGAGTCAATGTGGAGGCTATATATAGGGTATTACGGTACAGAGTCAATGTGGAGGCTATATACAGGGAGTACTGGCACAGAGTCAATGTGGAGGCTATATACAGGGTATTACGGTACAAAGTCAATGTGGAGGCTATATACAGGGGGTACCGGTACAGAGTCAGGGTGGTGGCTATATAGAGGGGGAACTGGTACCGAGTCAATGTGGAGGCTATATACAGGGGGGTACCGGTACAGAGTCAATGTGGAGGCTATATACAGGGGGTACTGGTACCGATTCAATGTGGAGGCTATATACAGGGGGGTACCGGTACACAGTCAATGTGGAGGCTATATACAGGGGGGTACTGGTACAGAGTCAATGTGGAGGCTATATACAGGGGGGGTACTGGTACAGAGTCAATGTAGAGGCTATATACAGGGGGTACCGGTACAGAGTCAATGTGGAGGCTACATACAGAGGGGTACTGGTACAGAGTCAATGTGGAGGCTATATACAGGGTATTACGGTAGAGAGTCAATGTGGAGGCTATATACAGGGAGTACTGATACAGAGTCAATGTGGAGGCTATATACAGCGTATTACGGTACAGAGTCAATGTGGAGGCTATATACAGGGGGTACCGGTACAGAGTCAGGGTGGAGGCTATATACAGGGGGTACCGGTACAGAGTCAATGGGGAGGCTATATACAGGGTATTACGTTACAGAGTCCATGTGGAGGCTATATACAGGGGGGTACTGGTACAGAGTCAATGTGGAGGCTATATACAGGGGGTACTGGTACAGAGTCAATGTGGAGGCTATATACAGGGTATTACGGTACAGAGTCAATGTGGAGGCTATATACAGGGGGTACCGGTACAGAGTCAGGGTGGAGGCTATATACAGGGGGTACTGGTACCGAGTCAATGTGGAGGCTATATACAGGGGGGTACCGGTACAGAGTCAGGGTGGACGCTATATACAGGGGGTACTGGTACCGATTCAATGTGGAGGCTATATACAGGGGGGTACCGGTACAGAGTCAATGTGGAGGCTATATACAGAGGGGTACTGGTACAGAGTCAATGTGGAGGCTATATACAGGGTATTACGGTACAGAGTCAATGTGGAGGCTATATACAGGGAGTACTGATACAGAGTCAATGTGGAGGCTATATACAGGGTATTACGGTACAGAGTCAATGTGGAGGCTATATACAGGGGGTACCGGTACAGAGTCAGGGTGGAGGCTATATACAGGGGGTACTGGTACCGAGTCAATGTGGAGGCTATATACAGGGGGGTACCGGTACAGAGTCAATGTGGAGGCTATATACAGGGGGTACTGGTACAGAGTCAATGTGGAGGCTATATACAGGGTGTTACGGTACAGAGTCAATGTGGAGGCTATATACAGGGTGTTACGGTACAGAGTCAATGTGGAGGCTATATACAGGGGGGTACCGGTACAGAGTCAATGTGGAGGCTATATACAGGGGGTACCGGTACAGAGTCAATGTGGAGGCTATATACAGGTTATTACGGTACAGAGTCAATGTAGAGGCTATATACAGGGGGGTACCGGTACAGAGTCAATGTGGAGGCTATATACAGGGGGGTAATGGTACAGAGTCAATGTGGAGAATATATACAAGGTGTTACGGTACAGAGTCAATGTGGAGGCTATATACAGGGTATTACGGTACAGAGTCAATGTGGAGGCTATATACAGGGGGGTACCGGTACAGAGTCAATGGGGAGGCTATATACAGGGTATTACGGTACAGAGTCAATGTGGAGGCTATATACAGGGTATTACGGTACAGAGTCAATGTGGAGGCTATATACGGGGAGTACTGGTACAGAGTCAATGTGGAGGCTATATACAGGGGGTACTGGTACCGAGTCAATGTGGAGGCTATATATAGGGTATTACGGTACAGAGTCAATGTGGAGGCTATATACAGGGAGTACTGGCACAGAGTCAATGTGGAGGCTATATACAGGGTATTACGGTACAGAGTCAATGTGGAGGCTATATACAGGGGGTACCGGTACAGAGTCAGGGTGGTGGCTATATACAGGGGGAACTGGTACCGAGTCAATGTGGAGGCTATTTACAGGGGGGTACCGGTACAGAGTCAATGTGGAGGCTATATACAGGGGGTACTGGTACCGATTCAATGTGGAGGCTATATACAGGGGGGTACCGGTACACAGTCAATGTGGAGGCTATATACAGGGGGGTACTGGTACAGAGTCAATGTGGAGGCTATATACAGGGGGGTACTGGTACAGAGTCAATGTAGAGGCTATATACAGGGGGTACCGGTAGAGAGTCAATGTGGAGGCTATATACAGAGGGGTACTGGTACAGAGTCAATGTGGAGGCTATATACAGGGTATTACGGTAGAGAGTCAATGTGGAGGCTATATACAGGGAGTACTGATACAGAGTCAATGTGGAGGCTATATACAGGGTATTACGGTACAGAGTCAATGTGGAGGCTATATACAGGGGGTACCGGTACAGAGTCAGGGTGGAGGCTATATACAGGGGGTACCGGTACAGAGTCAATGGGGAGGCTATATACAGGGTATTACGTTACAGAGTCCATGTGGAGGCTATATACAGGGGGGTACTGGTACAGAGTCAATGTGGAGGCTATATACAGGGGGTACTGGTACAGAGTCAATGTGGAGGCTATATACAGGGTATTACGGTACAGAGTCAATGTGGAGGCTATATACAGGGGGTACCGGTACAGAGTCAGGGTGGAGGCTATATACAGGGGGTACTGGTACCGAGTCAATGTGGAGGCTATATACAGGGGGGTACCGGTACAGAGTCAGGGTGGACGCTATATACAGGGGGTACTGGTACCGATTCAATGTGGAGGCTATATACAGGGGGTACTGGTACCGAGTCAATGTGGAGGCTATATATAGGGTATTACGGTACAGAGTCAATGTGGAGGCTATATACAGGGAGTACTGGCACAGAGTCAATGTGGAGGCTATATACAGGGTATTACGGTACAGAGTCAATGTGGAGGCTATATACAGGGGGTACCGGTACAGAGTCAGGGTGGTGGCTATATACAGGGGGAACTGGTACCGAGTCAATGTGGAGGCTATATACAGGGGGGTACCGGTACAGAGTCAATGTGGAGGCTATATACAGGGTTTTACGGTACAGAGTCAATGTGGAGGCTATATACAGGGGGTACCGGTACAGAGTCAGGGTGGAGGCTATATACAGGGGGTACTGGTAACGATTCAATGTGGAGGCTATATACAGGGGGTACCGGTACAGAGTCAATGTGGAGGCTATATACAGGGTATTACGATACAGAGTCAATGTGGAGGCTATATACAGGGAGTACTGGTACAGAGTCAATGTGGAGGCTATATACAGGGTTTTACGGTACAGAGTCAATGTGGAGGCTATATACAGGGGGTACCGGTACAGAGTCAGGGTGGAGGCTATATACAGAGGGGTACTGGTACAGAGTCAATGTGGAGGCTATATACAGGGGGTACCGGTACAGAGTCAATGTGGAGGCTATATACAGGGGGGTAATGGTACAGAGTCAATGTGGAGGCTATATACAGGGGGTACCGGTACAGAGTCAGGGTGGAGGCTATACACAGGGGGTACTGGTACCGAGTCAATGTGGAGGCTATATACAGGGTATTACGGTACAGAGTCAATGTGGAGGCTATATACAGGGTATTACTGTACAGTCAATGTGGAGGGTATATACAGGGGGTACCGGTATAGAGTCAATGTGGAGGCTATATACAGGGTATTACGGTACAGAGTCAATGTGAGGCTATATACAGTGTATTACGTTACAGAGTCAATGTGGAGGCTATATACAGGGGGGTACTGGTACAGAGTCAATGTGGAGGCTATATACAGGGTATTACGGTACAGAGTCAATGTGGAGGCTATATACAGGGGGTACTGGTACAGAGTCAATGTGGAGGCTATATACAGGGTATTACGGTACAGAGTCAATGTGGAGGCTATATACAGGGGGTACCGGTACAGAGTCAGGGTGGAGGCTATATACAGGGGGTACTGGTACCGAGTCAATGTGGAGGCTATATACAGGGGGGTACCGGTACAGAGTCAGGGTGGACGCTATATACAGGGGGTACTGGTACCGATTCAATGTGGAGGCTATATACAGGGGGGTACCGGTACAGAGTCAATGTGGAGGCTATATACAGGGGGGTACCGGTACAGAGTCAATGGGGAGGCTATATACAGGGTATTACGGTACAGAGTCAATGTGGAGGCTATATACAGGGTATTACGGTACAGAGTCAATGTGGAGGCTATATACGGGGAGTACTGGTACAGAGTCAATGTGGAGGCTATATACAGGGGGTACTGGTACCGAGTCAATGTGGAGGCTATATATAGGGTATTACGGTACAGAGTCAATGTGGAGGCTATATACAGGGAGTACTGGCACAGAGTCAATGTGGAGGCTATATACAGGGTATTACGGTACAAAGTCAATGTGGAGGCTATATACAGGGGGTACCGGTACAGAGTCAGGGTGGTGGCTATATAGAGGGGGAACTGGTACCGAGTCAATGTGGAGGCTATATACAGGGGGGTACCGGTACAGAGTCAATGTGGAGGCTATATACAGGGGGTACTGGTACCGATTCAATGTGGAGGCTATATACAGGGGGGTACCGGTACACAGTCAATGTGGAGGCTATATACAGGGGGGTACTGGTACAGAGTCAATGTGGAGGCTATATACAGGGGGGTACTGGTACAGAGTCAATGTAGAGGCTATATACAGGGGGTACCGGTACAGAGTCAATGTGGAGGCTACATACAGAGGGGTACTGGTACAGAGTCAATGTGGAGGCTATATACAGGGTATTACGGTAGAGAGTCAATGTGGAGGCTATATACAGGGAGTACTGATACAGAGTCAATGTGGAGGCTATATACAGCGTATTACGGTACAGAGTCAATGTGGAGGCTATATACAGGGGGTACCGGTACAGAGTCAGGGTGGAGGCTATATACAGGGGGTACCGGTACAGAGTCAATGGGGAGGCTATATACAGGGTATTACGTTACAGAGTCCATGTGGAGGCTATATACAGGGGGGTACTGGTACAGAGTCAATGTGGAGGCTATATACAGGGGGTACTGGTACAGAGTCAATGTGGAGGCTATATACAGGGTATTACGGTACAGAGTCAATGTGGAGGCTATATACAGGGGGTACCGGTACAGAGTCAGGGTGGAGGCTATATACAGGGGGTACTGGTACCGAGTCAATGTGGAGGCTATATACAGGGGGGTACCGGTACAGAGTCAGGGTGGACGCTATATACAGGGGGTACTGGTACCGATTCAATGTGGAGGCTATATACAGGGGGGTACCGGTACAGAGTCAATGTGGAGGCTATATACAGAGGGGTACTGGTACAGAGTCAATGTGGAGGCTATATACAGGGTATTACGGTACAGAGTCAATGTGGAGGCTATATACAGGGAGTACTGATACAGAGTCAATGTGGAGGCTATATACAGGGTATTACGGTACAGAGTCAATGTGGAGGCTATATACAGGGGGTACCGGTACAGAGTCAGGGTGGAGGCTATATACAGGGGGTACTGGTACCGAGTCAATGTGGAGGCTATATACAGGGGGGTACCGGTACAGAGTCAATGTGGAGGCTATATACAGGGGGTACTGGTACAGAGTCAATGTGGAGGCTATATACAGGGTGTTACGGTACAGAGTCAATGTGGAGGCTATATACAGGGTGTTACGGTACAGAGTCAATGTGGAGGCTATATACAGGGGGGTACCGGTACAGAGTCAATGTGGAGGCTATATACAGGGGGTACCGGTACAGAGTCAATGTGGAGGCTATATACAGGTTATTACGGTACAGAGTCAATGTAGAGGCTATATACAGGGGGGTACCGGTACAGAGTCAATGTGGAGGCTATATACAGGGGGGTAATGGTACAGAGTCAATGTGGAGAATATATACAAGGTGTTACGGTACAGAGTCAATGTGGAGGCTATATACAGGGTATTACGGTACAGAGTCAATGTGGAGGCTATATACAGGGGGGTACCGGTACAGAGTCAATGGGGAGGCTATATACAGGGTATTACGGTACAGAGTCAATGTGGAGGCTATATACAGGGTATTACGGTACAGAGTCAATGTGGAGGCTATATACGGGGAGTACTGGTACAGAGTCAATGTGGAGGCTATATACAGGGGGTACTGGTACCGAGTCAATGTGGAGGCTATATATAGGGTATTACGGTACAGAGTCAATGTGGAGGCTATATACAGGGAGTACTGGCACAGAGTCAATGTGGAGGCTATATACAGGGTATTACGGTACAGAGTCAATGTGGAGGCTATATACAGGGGGTACCGGTACAGAGTCAGGGTGGTGGCTATATACAGGGGGAACTGGTACCGAGTCAATGTGGAGGCTATTTACAGGGGGGTACCGGTACAGAGTCAATGTGGAGGCTATATACAGGGGGTACTGGTACCGATTCAATGTGGAGGCTATATACAGGGGGGTACCGGTACACAGTCAATGTGGAGGCTATATACAGGGGGGTACTGGTACAGAGTCAATGTGGAGGCTATATACAGGGGGGTACTGGTACAGAGTCAATGTAGAGGCTATATACAGGGGGTACCGGTAGAGAGTCAATGTGGAGGCTATATACAGAGGGGTACTGGTACAGAGTCAATGTGGAGGCTATATACAGGGTATTACGGTAGAGAGTCAATGTGGAGGCTATATACAGGGAGTACTGATACAGAGTCAATGTGGAGGCTATATACAGGGTATTACGGTACAGAGTCAATGTGGAGGCTATATACAGGGGGTACCGGTACAGAGTCAGGGTGGAGGCTATATACAGGGGGTACCGGTACAGAGTCAATGGGGAGGCTATATACAGGGTATTACGTTACAGAGTCCATGTGGAGGCTATATACAGGGGGGTACTGGTACAGAGTCAATGTGGAGGCTATATACAGGGGGTACTGGTACAGAGTCAATGTGGAGGCTATATACAGGGTATTACGGTACAGAGTCAATGTGGAGGCTATATACAGGGGGTACCGGTACAGAGTCAGGGTGGAGGCTATATACAGGGGGTACTGGTACCGAGTCAATGTGGAGGCTATATACAGGGGGGTACCGGTACAGAGTCAGGGTGGACGCTATATACAGGGGGTACTGGTACCGATTCAATGTGGAGGCTATATACAGGGGGGTACCGGTACAGAGTCAATGTGGAGGCTATATACAGAGGGGTACTGGTACAGAGTCAATGTGGAGGCTATATACAGGGTATTACGGTACAGAGTCAATGTGGAGGCTATATACAGGGAGTACTGATACAGAGTCAATGTGGAGGCTATATACAGGGTATTACGGTACAGAGTCAATGTGGAGGCTATATACAGGGGGTACCGGTACAGAGTCAGGGTGGAGGCTATATACAGGGGGTACTGGTACCGAGTCAATGTGGAGGCTATATACAGGGGGGTACCGGTACAGAGTCAATGTGGAGGCTATATACAGGGGGTACTGGTACAGAGTCAATGTGGAGGCTATATACAGGGTGTTACGGTACAGAGTCAATGTGGAGGCTATATACAGGGTATTACGGTACAGAGTCAATGTGGAGGCTATATACAGGGGGTACCGGTACAGAGTCAATGGGGAGGCTATATACAGGGTATTACGGTACAGAGTCAATGTGGAGGCTATATACAGGGTATTACGGTACAGAGTCAATGTGGAGGCTATATACAGGGAGTACTGGTACAGAGTCAATGTGGAGGCTATATACAGGGGGTACTGGTACCGAGTCAATGTGGAGGCTATATATAGGGTATTACGGTACAGAGTCAATGTGGAGGCTATATACAGGGAGTACTGGCACAGAGTCAATGTGGAGGCTATATACAGGGTATTACGGTACAGAGTCAATGTGGAGGCTATATACAGGGGGTACCGGTACAGAGTCAGGGTGGTGGCTATATACAGGGGGAACTGGTACCGAGTCAATGTGGAGGCTATATACAGGGGGGTACCGGTACAGAGTCAATGTGGAGGCTATATACAGGGGGTACTGGTACCGATTCAATGTGGAGGCTATATACAGGGGGGTACCGGTACAGAGTCAATGTGGAGGCTATATACAGGGGGGTACTGGTACAGAGTCAATGTGGAGGCTATATACAGGGGGGTAATGGTACAGAGTCAATGTAGAGGCTATATACAGGGGGTACCGGTACAGAGTCAATGTGGAGGCTATATACAGGGGGGTACTGGTACAGAGTTAATGTAGAGGCTATATACAGGGGGGTACCGGTACAGAGTCAATGTGGAGGCTATATACAGGGGGGTACTGGTACAGAGTCAATGTAGAGGCTATATACAGGGGGTACCGGTACAGAGTCAATGTGGAGGCTATATACAGGGGGGTACTGGTACAGAGTCAATGTAGAGGCTATATACAGGGGGGTACCGGTACAGAGTCAATGTGGAGGCTATATACAGAGGGGTACTGTTACAGAGTCAATGTGGAGGCTATATACAGGGTATTACGGTACAGAGTCAATGTGGAGGCTATATACAGGGGGTACCGGTACAGAGTCAGGGTGGAGGCTATATACAGGGGGTACTGGTACCGAGTCAATGTGGAGGCTATATACAGGGGGGTACCGGTACAGAGTCAATGTGGAGGCTATATACAGGGGGTACCGGTACAGAGTCAATGTGGAGGCTATATACAGGGGGGTAATGGTACAGAGTCAATGTAGAGGCTATATACAGGGGGTACCGGTACAGAGTCAATGGGGAGGCTATATACAGGGTATTACGGTACAGAGTCAATGTAGAGGCTATATACAGGGGGTACTGGTACCGAATCAATGTGGAGGCTATATACAGGGTATTACGGTACAGAGTCAATGTGGAGGCTATATACAGGGTATTACGGTACAGTCAATGTGTAGGGTATATACAGGGGGTACCGGTACAGAGTCAATGTGGAGGCTATATACAGGGTATTACGGTACAGAGTCAATGTGAGGCTATGTACAGGGTATTACGTTACAGAGTCCATGTGGAGGCTATATACAGGGGGGTACTGGTACAGAGTCAATGTGGAGGCTATATACAGGGGGTACCGGTACAGAGTCAGGGTGGAGGCTATATACAGGGGGGTACTGGTACAGAGTCAATGTGGAGGCTATATACAGGGGGTACCGGTACAGAGTCAATGTGGAGGCTATATACAGGGGGGTAATGGTACAGAGTCAATGTGGAGGCTATATACAGGGGGTACCGGTACAGAGTCAGGGTGGAGGCTATATACAGGGGGTACTGGTACCGAGTCAATGTGGAGGCTATATACAGGGTATTACGGTACAGAGTCAATGTGGAGGCTATATACAGGGTATTACGGTACAGTCAATGTGGAGGGTATATACAGGGGGTACCGGTATAGAGTCAATGTGGAGGCTATATACAGGGTATTACGGTACAGAGTCAATGTGAGGCTATATACAGTGTATTACGTTACAGAGTCAATGTGGAGGCTATATACAGGGGGGTACTGGTACAGAGTCAATGTGGAGGCTATATACAGGGTATTACGGTACAGAGTCAATGTGGAGGCTATATACAGGGGGTACTGGTACAGAGTCAATGTGGAGGCTATATACAGGGTATTACGGTACAGAGTCAATGTGGAGGCTATATACAGGGGGTACCGGTACAGAGTCAGGGTGGAGGCTATATACAGGGGGTACTGGTACCGAGTCAATGTGGAGGCTATATACAGGGGGGTACCGGTACAGAGTCAGGGTGGACGCTATATACAGGGGGTACTGGTACCGATTCAATGTGGAGGCTATATACAGGGGGGTACCGGTACAGAGTCAATGTGGAGGCTATATACAGGGGGGTACCGGTACAGAGTCAATGGGGAGGCTATATACAGGGTATTACGGGACAGAGTCAATGTGGAGGCTATATACAGGGTATTACGGTACAGAGTCAATGTGGAGGCTATATACGGGGAGTACTGGTACAGAGTCAATGTGGAGGCTATATACAGGGGGTACTGGTACCGAGTCAATGTGGAGGCTATATATAGGGTATTACGGTACAGAGTCAATGTGGAGGCTATATACAGGGAGTACTGGCACAGAGTCAATGTGGAGGCTATATACAGGGTATTACGGTACAGAGTCAATGTGGAGGCTATATACAGGGGGTACCGGTACAGAGTCAGGGTGGTGGCTATATACAGGGGGAACTGGTACCGAGTCAATGTGGAGGCTATATACAGGGGGGTACCGGTACAGAGTCAATGTGGAGGCTATATACAGGGGGTACTGGTACCGATTCAATGTGGAGGCTATATACAGGGGGGTACCGGTACACAGTCAATGTGGAGGCTATATACAGGGGGGTACTGGTACAGAGTCAATGTGGAGGCTATATACAGGGGGGTACTGGTACAGAGTCAATGTAGAGGCTATATACAGGGGGTACCGGTACAGAGTCAATGTGGAGGCTATATACAGAGGGGTACTGGTACAGAGTCAATGTGGAGGCTATATACAGGGTATTACGGTAGAGAGTCAATGTGGAGGCTATATACAGGGAGTACTGATACAGAGTCAATGTGGAGGCTATATACAGCGTATTACGGTACAGAGTCAATGTGGAGGCTATATACAGGGGGTACCGGTACAGAGTCAGTGTGGAGGCTATATACAGGGGGTACCGGTACAGAGTCAATGGGGAGGCTATATACAGGGTATTACGTTACAGAGTCCATGTGGAGGCTATATACAGGGGGGTACTGGTACAGAGTCAATGTGGAGGCTATATACAGGGGGTACTGGTACAGAGTCAATGTGGAGGCTATATACAGGGTATTACGGTACAGAGTCAATGTGGAGGCTATATACAGGGGGTACCGCTACAGAGTCAGGGTGGAGGCTATATACAGGGGGTACTGGTACCGAGTCAATGTGGAGGCTATATACAGGGGGGTACCGGTACAGAGTCAGGGTGGACGCTATATACAGGGGGTACTGGTACCGATTCAATGTGGAGGCTATATACAGGGGGGTACCGGTACAGAGTCAATGTGGAGGCTATATACAGAGGGGTACTGGTACAGAGTCAATGTGGAGGCTATATACAGGGTATTACGGTACAGAGTCAATGTGGAGGCTATATACAGGGAGTACTGATACAGAGTCAATGTGGAGGCTATATACAGGGTATTACGGTACAGAGTCAATGTGGAGGCTATATACAGGGGGTACCGGTACAGAGTCAGGGTGGAGGCTATATACAGGGGGTACTGGTACCGAGTCAATGTGGAGGCTATATACAGGGGGGTACCGGTACAGAGTCAATGTGGAGGCTATATACAGGGGGTACTGGTACAGAGTCAATGTGGAGGCTATATACAGGGTGTTACGGTACAGAGTCAATGTGGAGGCTATATACAGGGTGTTACGGTACAGAGTCAATGTGGAGGCTATATACAGGGGGGTACCGGTACAGAGTCAATGTGGAGGCTATATACAGGGGGTACCGGTACAGAGTCAATGTGGAGGCTATATACAGGTTATTACGGTACAGAGTCAATGTAGAGGCTATATACAGGGGGGTACCGGTACAGAGTCAATGTGGAGGCTATATACAGGGGGGTAATGGTACAGAGTCAATGTGGAGAATATATACAGGGTGTTACGGTACAGAGTCAATGTGGAGGCTATATACAGGGTATTACGGCACAGAGTCAATGTGGAGGCTATATACAGGGGGGTACCGGTACAGAGTCAATGGGGAGGCTATATACAGGGTATTACGGTACAGAGTCAATGTGGAGGCTATATACAGGGTATTACGGTACAGAGTCAATGTGGAGGCTATATACGGGGAGTACTGGTACAGAGTCAATGTGGAGGCTATATACAGGGGGTACTGGTACCGAGTCAATGTGGAGGCTATATATAGGGTATTACGGTACAGCATCAATGTGGAGGCTATATACAGGGAGTACTGGCACAGAGTCAATGTGGAGGCTATATACAGGGTATTACGGTACAGAGTCAATGTGGAGGCTATATACAGGGGGTACCGGTACAGAGTCAGGGTGGTGGCTATATACAGGGGGAACTGGTACCGAGTCAATGTGGAGGCTATTTACAGGGGGGTACCGGTACAGAGTCAATGTGGAGGCTATATACAGGGGGTACTGGTACCGATTCAATGTGGAGGCTATATACAGGGGGGTACCGGTACACAGTCAATGTGGAGGCTATATACAGGGTATTACGGTACAGAGTCAATGTGGAGGCTATATACAGGGGGTACCGGTACAGAGTCAGGGTGGAGGCTATATACAGGGGGTACTGGTACCGAGTCAATGTGGAGGCTATATACAGGGGGGTACCGGTACAGAGTCAGGGTGGACGCTATATACAGGGGGTACTGGTACCGATTCAATGTGGAGGCTATATACAGGGGGGTACCGGTACAGAGTCAATGTGGAGGCTATATACAGGGGGTACTGGTACCGATTCAATGTGGAGGCTATATACAGGGGGGTACCGGTACACAGTCAATGTGGAGGCTATATACAGGGTATTACGGTACAGAGTCAATGTGGAGGCTATATACAGGGGGTACCGGTACAGAGTCAGGGTGGAGGCTATATACAGGGGGTACTGGTACCGAGTCAATGTGGAGGCTATATACAGGGGGGTACCGGTACAGAGTCAGGGTGGACGCTATATACAGGGGGTACTGGTACCGATTCAATGTGGAGGCTATATACAGGGGGGTACCGGTACAGAGTCAATGTGGAGGCTATATACAGAGGGGTACTGGTACAGAGTCAATGTGGAGGCTATATACAGGGTATTACGGTACAGAGTCAATGTGGAGGCTATATACAGGGAGTACTGATACAGAGTCAATGTGGAGGCTATATACAGGGTATTACGGTACAGAGTCAATGTGGAGGCTATATACAGGGGGTACCGGTACAGAGTCAGGGTGGAGGCTATATACAGGGGGTACTGGTACCGAGTCAATGTGGAGGCTATATACAGGGGGGTACCGGTACAGAGTCAATGTGGAGGCTATATACAGGGGGTACTGGTACAGAGTCAATGTGGAGGCTATATACAGGGTGTTACGGTACAGAGTCAATGTGGAGGCTATATACAGGGTGTTACGGTACAGAGTCAATGTGGAGGCTATATACAGGGGGGTACCGGTACAGAGTCAATGTGGAGGCTATATACAGGGGGTACCGGTACAGAGTCAATGTGGAGGCTATATACAGGTTATTACGGTACAGAGTCAATGTAGAGGCTATATACAGGGGGGTACCGGTACAGAGTCAATGTGGAGGCTATATACAGGGGGGTAATGGTACAGAGTCAATGTGGAGAATATATACTGGGTGTTACGGTACAGAGTCAATGTGGAGGCTATATACAGGGTATTACGGTACAGAGTCAATGTGGAGGCTATATACAGGGGGTACCGGTACAGAGTCAATGGGGAGGCTATATACAGGGTATTACGGTACAGAGTCAATGTGGCGGCTATATACAGGGTATTACGGTACAGAGTCAATGTGGAGGCTTTATACAGGGAGTACTGGTACAGAGTCAATGTGGAGGCTATATACAGGGGGTACTGGTACCGAGTCAATGTGGAGGCTATATATAGGGTATTACGGTACAGAGTCAATGTGGAGGCTATATACAGGGAGTACTGGCACAGAGTCAATGTGGAGGCTATATACAGGGTATTACGGTACAGAGTCAATGTGGAGGCTATATACAGGGGGTACCGGTACAGAGTCAGGGTGGTGGCTATATACAGGGGGAACTGGTACCGAGTCAATGTGGAGGCTATATACAGGGGGGTACCGGTACAGAGTCAATGTGGAGGCTATATACAGGGGGTACTGGTACCGATTCAATGTGGAGGCTATATACAGGGGGGTACCGGTACAGAGTCAATGTGGAGGCTATATACAGGGGGGTACTGGTACAGAGTCAATGTGGAGGCTATATACAGGGGGGTAATGGTACAGAGTCAATGTAGAGGCTATATACAGGGGGTACCGGTACAGAGTCAATGTGGAGGCTATATACAGGGGGGTACTGGTACAGAGTCAATGTAGAGGCTATATACAGGGGGGTACCGGTACAGAGTCAATGTGGAGGCTATATACAGGGGGGTACTGGTACAGAGTCAATGTAGAGGCTATATACAGGGGGTACCGGTACAGAGTCAATGTGGAGGCTATATACAGAGGGGTACTGTTACAGAGTCAATGTGGAGGCTATATACAGGGTATTACGGTACAGAGTCAATGTGGAGGCTATATACAGGGGGTACCGGTACAGAGTCAGGGTGGAGGCTATATACAGGGGGTACTGGTACCGAGTCAATGTGGAGGCTATATACAGGGGGGTACCGGTACAGAGTCAATGTGGAGGCTATATACAGGGGGTACCGGTACAGAGTCAATGTGGAGGCTATATACAGGGGGGTAATGGTACAGAGTCAATGTAGAGGCTATATACAGGGGGTACCGGTACAGAGTCAATGGGGAGGCTATATACAGGGTATTACGGTACAGAGTCAATGTAGAGGCTATATACAGGGGGTACTGGTACCGAATCAATGTGGAGGCTATATACAGGGTATTACGGTACAGAGTCAATGTGGAGGCTATATACAGGGTATTACGGTACAGTCAATGTGTAGGGTATATACAGGGGGTACCGGTACAGAGTCAATGTGGAGGCTATATACAGGGTATTACGGTACAGAGTCAATGTGAGGCTATGTACAGGGTATTACGTTACAGAGTCCATGTGGAGGCTATATACAGGGGGGTACTGGTACAGAGTCAATGTGGAGGCTATATACAGGGGGTACTGGTACCGAGTCAATGTGGAGGCTATATACAGGGTATTACGGTACAGTCAATGTGGAGGGTATATACAGGGGGTACCGGTACAGAGTCAATGTGGAGGCTATATACAGTGTATTACGGTACAGAGTCAATGTGAGGCTATATACAGGGTATTACGTTACAGAGTCAATGTGGAGGCTATATACAGGGGGGTACTGGTACAGAGTCAATGTAGAGGCTATATACAGGGGGTACCGGTACAGAGTCAATGTGGAGGCTATATACAGAGGGGTACTGTTACAGAGTCAATGTGGAGGCTATATACAGGGTATTACGGTACAGAGTCAATGTGGAGGCTATATACAGGGGGTACCGGTACAGAGTCAGGGTGGAGGCTATATACAGGGGGTACTGGTACCGAGTCAATGTGGAGGCTATATACAGGGGGGTACCGGTACAGAGTCAATGTGGAGGCTATATACAGGGGGTACCGGTACAGAGTCAATGTGGAGGCTATATACAGGGGGGTAATGGTACAGAGTCAATGTAGAGGCTATATACAGGGGGTACCGGTACAGAGTCAATGGGGAGGCTATATACAGGGTATTACGGTACAGAGTCAATGTAGAGGCTATATACAGGGGGTACTGGTACCGAATCAATGTGGAGGCTATATACAGGGTATTACGGTACAGAGTCAATGTGGAGGCTATATACAGGGTATTACGGTACAGTCAATGTGTAGGGTATATACAGGGGGTACCGGTACAGAGTCAATGTGGAGGCTATATACAGGGTATTACGGTACAGAGTCAATGTGAGGCTATGTACAGGGTATTACGTTACAGAGTCCATGTGGAGGCTATATACAGGGGGGTACTGGTACAGAGTCAATGTGGAGGCTATATACAGGGGGTACTGGTACCGAGTCAATGTGGAGGCTATATACAGGGTATTACGGTACAGAGTCAATGTGGAGGCTATATACAGGGTATTACGGTACAGTCAATGTGGAGGGTATATACAGGGGGTACCGGTACAGAGTCAATGTGGAGGCTATATACAGTGTATTACGGTACAGAGTCAATGTGAGGCTATATACAGGGTATTACGTTACAGAGTCCATGTGGAGGCTATATACAGGGGGGTACCGGTACAGAGTCAGGGTGGTGGCTATATACAGGGGGAACTGGTACCGAGTCAATGTGGAGGCTATTTACAGGGGGGTACCGGTACAGAGTCAATGTGGAGGCTATATACAGGGGGTACTGGTACCGATTCAATGTGGAGGCTATATACAGGGGGGTACCGGTACACAGTCAATGTGGAGGCTATATACAGGGGGGTACTGGTACAGAGTCAATGTGGAGGCTATATACAGGGGGTACTGGTACAGAGTCAATGTAGAGGCTATATACAGGGGGTACCGGTACAGAGTCAATGTGGAGGCTATATACAGAGGGGTACTGGTACAGAGTCAATGTGGAGGCTATATACAGGGTATTACGGTAGAGAGTCAATGTGGAGGCTATATACAGGGAGTACTGATACAGAGTCAATGTGGAGGCTATATACAGGGTATTACGGTACAGAGTCAATGTGGAGGCTATATACAGGGGGTACCGGTACAGAGTCAGGGTGGAGGCTATATACAGGGGTACCGGTACAGAGTCAATGGGGAGGCTATATACAGGGTATTACGTTACAGAGTCCATGTGGAGGCTATATACAGGGGGGTACTGGTACAGAGTCAATGTGGAGGCTATATACAGGGGGTACTGGTACAGAGTCAATGTGGAGGCTATATACAGGGTATTACGGTACAGAGTCAATGTGGAGGCTATATACAGGGGGTACCGGTACAGAGTCAGGGTGGAGGCTATATACAGGGGGTACTGGTACCGAGTCAATGTGGAGGCTATATACAGGGGGGTACCGGTACAGAGTCAGGGTGGACGCTATATACAGGGGGTACTGGTACCGATTCAATGTGGAGGCTATATACAGGGGGGTACCGGTACAGAGTCAATGTGGAGGCTATATACAGAGGGGTACTGGTACAGAGTCAATGTGGAGGCTATATACAGGGTATTACGGTACAGAGTCAATGTGGAGGCTATATACAGGGAGTACTGATACAGAGTCAATGTGGAGGCTATATACAGGGTATTACGGTACAGAGTCAATGTGGAGGCTATATACAGGGGGTACCGGTACAGAGTCAGGGTGGAGGCTATATACAGGGGGTACTGGTACCGAGTCAATGTGGAGGCTATATACAGGGGGGTACCGGTACAGAGTCAATGTGGAGGCTATATACAGGGGGTACTGGTACAGAGTCAATGTGGAGGCTATATACAGGGTGTTACGGTACAGAGTCAATGTGGAGGCTATATACAGGGTGTTACGGTACAGAGTCAATGTGGAGGCTATATACAGGGGGGTACCGGTACAGAGTCAATGTGGAGGCTATATACAGGGGGTACCGGTACAGAGTCAATGTGGAGGCTATATACAGGGTATTACGGTACAGAGTCAATGTGGAGGCTATATACAGGGGGTACCGGTACAGAGTCAATGGGGAGGCTATATACAGGGTATTACGGTACAGAGTCAATGTGGCGGCTATATACAGGGTATTACGGTACAGAGTCAATGTGGAGGCTTTATACAGGGAGTACTGGTACAGAGTCAATGTGGAGGCTATATACAGGGGGTACTGGTACCGAGTCAATGTGGAGGCTATATATAGGGTATTACGGTACAGAGTCAATGTGGAGGCTATATACAGGGAGTACTGGCACAGAGTCAATGTGGAGGCTATATACAGGGTATTACGGTACAGAGTCAATGTGGAGGCTATATACAGGGGGTACCGGTACAGAGTCAGGGTGGTGGCTATATACAGGGGGAACTGGTACCGAGTCAATGTGGAGGCTATATACAGGGGGGTACCGGTACAGAGTCAATGTGGAGGCTATATACAGGGGGTACTGGTACCGATTCAATGTGGAGGCTATATACAGGGGGGTACCGGTACAGAGTCAATGTGGAGGCTATATACAGGGGGGTACTGGTACAGAGTCAATGTGGAGGCTATATACAGGGGGGTAATGGTACAGAGTCAATGTAGAGGCTATATACAGGGGGTACCGGTACAGAGTCAATGTGGAGGCTATATACAGGGGGGTACTGGTACAGAGTCAATGTAGAGGCTATATACAGGGGGGTACCGGTACAGAGTCAATGTGGAGGCTATATACAGGGGGGTACTGGTACAGAGTCAATGTAGAGGCTATATACAGGGGGTACCGGTACAGAGTCAATGTGGAGGCTATATACAGAGGGGTACTGTTACAGAGTCAATGTGGAGGCTATATACAGGGTATTACGGTACAGAGTCAATGTGGAGGCTATATACAGGGGGTACCGGTACAGAGTCAGGGTGGAGGCTATATACAGGGGGTACTGGTACCGAGTCAATGTGGAGGCTATATACAGGGGGGTACCGGTACAGAGTCAATGTGGAGGCTATATACAGGGGGTACCGGTACAGAGTCAATGTGGAGGCTATATACAGGGGGGTAATGGTACAGAGTCAATGTAGAGGCTATATACAGGGGGTACCGGTACAGAGTCAATGTAGAGGCTATATACAGGGGGTACTGGTACCGAATCAATGTGGAGGCTATATACAGGGTATTACGGTACAGAGTCAATGTGGAGGCTATATACAGGGTATTACGGTACAGTCAATGTGTAGGGTATATACAGGGGGTACCGGTACAGAGTCAATGTGGAGGCTATATACAGGGTATTACGGTACAGAGTCAATGTGAGGCTATGTACAGGGTATTACGTTACAGAGTCCATGTGGAGGCTATATACAGGGGGGTACTGGTACAGAGTCAATGTGGAGGCTATATACAGGGGGTACTGGTACCGAGTCAATGTGGAGGCTATATACAGGGTATTACGGTACAGAGTCAATGTGGAGGCTATATACAGGGTATTACGGTACAGTCAATGTGGAGGGTATATACAGGGGGTACCGGTACAGAGTCAATGTGGAGGCTATATACAGTGTATTACGGTACAGAGTCAATGTGAGGCTATATACAGGGTATTACGTTACAGAGTCCATGTGGAGGCTATATACAGGGGGGTACCGGTACTGAGTCAATGTGGAGGCTATATACAGGGGGTACCGGTACTGAGTCAATGTGGAGGCTATATACAGGGGGTACCGGTACTGATTCAATGTGGAGGCTATATACAGGGGGGTACTGGTACAGAGTCAATGTGCGGGGGAACAGGTTTGCCTAAGTAATTTATGCATGTAGGTAGGGGTGAAGTGACTTTGCATAGATAATAAACATTTTACAAAACAGATGGAGGAGGGGTCAGATGCCGAGCAGTTACCGTACCAAGTGGTGATGCAACCAATCAGGATGCTCTCGATGGTGCAGCTTTTTGAGGACCCATGTCGAATCTTTTCAGTCTCCTGAGGGGGAATAGGTTTTGTCGTGCCTTCTTCACGGCTGTCTTAGTGTGTTTGGACCATGTTCGTTTGTTGGTGATGTGGACACCAAGGAACTTGAAGCTCTCAACTTGATCCACTACAGCCCCGTTGATGTGAATGGGGGCGGGCTCTGTCCTCTTTTTCCTGTAGTCCACAATCATCTCCTTTGTCTTGATCACGTTGAGGGAGAGGTTGTTGTCCTGGCACCACACGGCCAGGTCTCTGACCTCCTCCCTATAGGCTGTCTCATCGTGGTCGGTGATCAGGCCTACCACTGTTGTGTCATCAGCAAACGTAATGATGGTGATGCCCATACAGGATGTAGTGACTGTAGGGGTGATGAGACCCATACTGGATGTAGTGACTGTAGGGGTGATGAGACTCATACAGGATGTAGTGACTGTAGGGGTGATGAGACCAATACAGGATGTTATGACTGTAGGGGAGATGAGACCCATACAGGATGTAGTGACTGTAGTGGTGATGAGACCCATGTAGGATGTAGTGACTGTAGGGGTGATGAGACCCATACAGGATGTAGTGACTGTAGGAGTGATGAGACCCATACAGGATGTAGTGACTGTAGGGGTGATGAGACCCATACAGGATGTAGTGACTGTAGGGGTGATGAGACCCATGCAGGATGTAGTGACTGTAGGGGTGATGAGACCCATACAGGATGTAGTGACTGTAGGGGTGATGAGACCCATACAGGATGTAGTGACTGTAGGGGTGATGAGACCCATACAGGATGTAGTGACTGTAGGGGTGATGAGACCCATACAGGATGTAGTGACTGTAGGGGTGATGAGACCCATACAGGATGTAGTGACTGTAGAGGTGATGTTATGTGTCTAATAATAAATACATTGGACCACTTGTTTTCATGCCTAATTAAAGCGGTTCTTGTCATGGGTCAGGGGTCACCTCTTACACATGTCCTATTGCCTAACTGACTCCCCTCATCCCTTCCGCCGTGTCGCCTCACCGCCCTCCGCCCGCCGCCAAGCGAGACACGGCAGCCCGGCTGTCTCTGCTGCAGCTCGACTCAGCTTCCTCTTGGCTTACACTCCCTCGCCCTCCACCCCTCCACCCCTCACCATCCGTCCTTACAACCCTTCATTCCAGACCTCGAGCATTCCACTCCTTCCCGTTCACCCCTCCACCCCTCAAACCCCTAACAGCAGTGCTCCACCCTCCTTCCTAGCCCCAAACCCACGCCTCTGCCAGTCCATCCCTGTCTAAATCCTCCCTCCCTCCATCCCTCCCATCCCCTCCTTCCTAGCCCCAAACCCACCCCTCCGCCAATCCATCCCCTTCTGAATCCTCCCTCCCTCCCGTATCCCCTCCTTCTCGTCCCCTCGCCCTCTTGCTCACACACAGGAAAGGGAAGGCAGGGAAGGTTGGCTCCTGCTCCCCTCCAACAGGGAACAGTGAGGCTATGGAAGGGGCCAGGGCACCACATCCTGTTTTAGACACACAGAAAAGAGAGAGCGAACCCCATGACCTCATGCTGCCTGTGGTTGGTCAGCAGGACTACAACCACAGAAAACCAAACTATGCCTCTCACAGTGTCCCTCTACCTATACTGTCAATGTATTGAGAATCAAGGCTGTAGGGACCGTAGTCTATGGTAGGGACACTGTAGACTGGTGGTCTGTTCTGTTTGTGAGGTAGACCACTCTACTGGATGTTGTACGGCTGGCTGTACAAGGACAGAAGAGTTGGCGACAACACGCATGTCTAATATGGAACCATTAGGGACACATGTAGAAACCAGAGTGTCTGGACCAGAGAGATATCTATCTGACCTCCAACATGTTTAGACCATCATAAACCAGTCAATCACATAAAGATGAATGTCCTCAACAACAATGTAGTCAGGGTTTTGGAGTTAAGCTTGAGAGAGAGAGAAAGAGAGAGAGAGAGAGAGGGAGAGAGACCGAGAGAGAGAGAGAGAGAGAGAGACAGAGAGAGAGAGAGAGAGAGAGACAGAGAGAGAGAGAGAGAGACACAGAGAGAGACACACAGAGAGAGAGAGAGACACACAGAGAGAGAGAGAGAGAGAGAGAGAGAGGGGGAGTGTGAGAGAGAGGGAGAGTGAGAGAGAGACAGTGAGAGACAGAGAGAAAGAGAGACAGAGAGAGAGAGAGACACACAGAGAGAGAGAGAGAGAGAGAGAGAGAGAGAGAGAGAGAGAGAGAGAGAGAGAGAGAGAGTGAGGGAGAGAGAGAGAGAGAGAGAGAGAGAGATAGAGAGAGAGAGAGTCTTGGATAGCTATTGATATCAATCATCAAGTCTTTCATGTCTCACAGTTTTACTGGAATATAGTGCCTGGGATGCATGCTCTCACACACACACACACACACACACACACACACACACACACACACACACACACACACACACACACACACATGCTTATGCACTAATGCCACCACAGATGGGCTATAAACTATAAACTGGAGGAGGAGAGCAACAGAGAGTATCACACACACACACACACACACACACACACACACACAGACACACACACACACACACACACACACACACACACATACACACAGACACACACACACACACACACACACACACACACACACACACACACACACACACACACACACACACACACACATACACACAGACACACACACACACACACACACACACACACACACACTCACACTCACCCACACACGCACACACACGCACACACCAATCACGCTGGGTTCTTTTGTCACCAAAATCACTCACAAACTTTTATAGATGCACAATCGAGAGCATCCTGTCGGGCTGTATCATCTTCTGCTATTTCTTCTCCCACAACCGTAAGGCTCTCCAGAGGGTAGTGAGAAGAGCACAATGCATCACTGGGGGCAAACTACCTGCCCTCCAGGACACCTACACCACCCGATGTCATAGCAAGGCCCTAAAGATCATCAAGGACAACAATCACCCAAGCCCCTGCCTGTGTTCAACCCGCTATCATCCAGAAGGCGAGGTCAGTACAGGTGCATCAAAGCTGGGGCCGAGAGACTGAAAAACAGCTTCTATCTCAAGGCCATCAGACGGTTAAACAGCCACCACTAACATTGAGTGGCTGCTGCCAACATACTGACTCAACTCCAGC
Source organism: Oncorhynchus mykiss (assembly GCF_013265735.2). Classification (NCBI taxonomy): domain Eukaryota; kingdom Metazoa; phylum Chordata; class Actinopteri; order Salmoniformes; family Salmonidae; genus Oncorhynchus; species Oncorhynchus mykiss. The sequence goes on from NC_048573.1 coordinate 74,164,783, forward strand.
CACTTTAATAATGGGATTTGATGTAAAAAATGTATCACTAGCCACTTTAAACAATGCTACTTAATATAATGTTTACATACCCTACATTACTCATCTAATATGTATATACTGTACTCGATACCATCTACTGCATCTTGCCTATGCCGTTCTGTACCATCACTCATTCATATATCTTTATGTACATATTCTTTATCCCTTTACACTTGTGTGTGTGTATAAGGTAGTTGTTGTGAAATTGTTAGGTTAGATTACTCGTTGGTTATTACTGCATTGTCGGAACTAGAAGCACAAGAATTTCGCTACACTCGCATTAACATCTGCTAACCATGTGTATGTGACAAATAACAATGTGATTTGATTTGAACAGTGAGAGAGAAAATGCATGCAAGTATAAAATGGAAGAAGAGAGAGGAGAGAGCTTCAGTACTGGGAAAATCCCTCTCTCAACCACATTAATTCATTTCCCTCACTTCTCTCTGTCTGCCTGATGGGCGCACTCGCAAACACACACACACACACACACACACACACACACACACACACACACACACACACACACACACACACGGTTCAACTTAAATTACACGTTACCCGTATTGTGACAGCAACGTAAACAGAGACACAACCACATACTGGACAGACCAGAGGAGGAGGCTGGTGGGAAGAACTATAGGAGGACGGGCTCATTGCAAACAACGGAATGGAGCACGTGGAAGGGCACCAGACTCATCAAACACATGGAAACCACACGTTTGACACCGGTCCATTGATTCCATTACATTCATTACAATGAGCCCATCCTCCTATAGCTCCGCCCAACGGCCTCCTCTGTTGCACACCAACACACACACACACACACACACACACACACACACACACACACACACACACACCAAAGTATCCTTTCAAAAGCGTGTGTTTGTTATTTTCCAGACGAGTGAGAGAATAAAACGGGCTGTTCGTTGTCATGGTTTCCACTGCGGGTGACTAGCCGAGGGTGATGTCGTGTTTGGATACGAAAAACACCTCTTCCCCTCAACATCCTTCCTACACACACACACACACACACACACACACACACACACACACACACACACACACACACCACCCCAACATCCTGAACTTCAACAGGAGTTTCCTGGCCATTCACATTCCTGCTACTTTCTCATGTTATTCATTAAACTTTATACGGACTGCGTCTCGCACTGGACCTACCCTCCATTTCACAGCGACCCAACCACACACTGGACCTACCCTCCATTTCACAGCGACCCCACCACACACTGGACCTACCCTCCATTTCACAGCGACCCCACCACACACTGGTCCTACCCTCCATTTCACAGCGACCCAACAACACACTGGACCTACCCTTCATTTCACAGCGACCCCACCACACACTGGACCAACCCTCCATTTCACAGCGACCCCACCACACCCTGGACCTACCCTCCATTTCACAGCGACCCAACCACACACTGGACCTACCCTCCATTTCACAGCGACCCCACCACACACTGGACCTACCCTCCATTTCACAGCGACCCCACCACACACTGGACCTACCCTCCATTTCACAGCGACCCAACCACACACTGGACCTACCCTCCATTTCACAGCGACCCCACCACACCCTGGACCTACCCTCCATTTCACAGCGACCCAACCACACACTGGACCTACCCTCCATTTCACAGCGACCCCACCACACACTGGACCTACCCTCCATTTCACAGTGACCCCACCACACACTGGACCTACCCTCCATTTCACAGCGACTCCACCACACACTGGACCTACCCTCCATTTCACAGCGACCCCACCACACCCTGGACCTACCCTCCATTTCACAGCGACTCCACCACACACTGGACCTACCCTCCATTTCACAGCGACCCAACCACACACTGGACCTACCCTCCATTTCACAGCGACCCCACCACACCCTGGACCTACCCTCCATTTCACAGCGACCCAACAACACACTGGACCTACCCTCCATTTCACAGCGACCCAACCACACACTGGACCTACCCTCCATTTCACAGCGACCCCACCACACACTGGACCTACCCTCCATTTCACAGCGACCCCACCACACACTGGACCAACCCTCCATTTCACAGCGACCCAACCACACACTGGACCTACCCTCCATTTCACAGCGACCCAACCACACACTGGACCTACCCTCCATTTCACAGCGACCCCACCACACCCTGGACCAACCCTCCATTTCACAGCGACCCCACCACACACTGGACCTACCCTCCATTTCACAGCGACCCCACCACACACTGGACCTACCCTCCATTTCACAGCGACCCCACCACACCCTGGACCAACCCTCCATTTCACAGCGACCCCACCACACACTGGACCTACCCTCCATTTCACAGCGACCCCAGCACACACTGCTATTTCCATGATCGCTATAAGGACAACACACACACACACACACACACACACACACACACACACACACACACACACACACACACACACACACACACACACACACACACACACACACACACACACACACACACACACACACACATCCCAGCAGTGTGTGTTGGTCATAGGGACCATGATCCCAGTAGTGTGTGTTGTCCTCATAGGGACCATGATCCCAGCAGTGTGTGTTGTCCTCATAGGGACCATGATCCCAGCAGTGTGTGTTGTCCTCATAGGGACCATGATCCCAGCAGTGTGTGTTGTCCTCATAGGGACCATGATCCCAGCAGTGTGTGTTGTCCTCATAGGGACCATGATCCCAGCAGTGTGTGTTGTCCTCATAGGGACCATGATCCCAGCAGTGTGTTTGAAGAACTGTCCAAAGTGTGGCCATTGCCAGTTATGTCACCAAGAGATCCCTTGGAACGCACAAACACAATACACACAACATTAAGTACAGCCTAAATGCTGACACAACAAATATTTTAAAACGAGACACATTTTAACAGTTAGATCCTCGTAACTTATTAAGAAATCCAACTCTCTTTTTCTCTAATCCAAAAGATAATTGAGTGTTATGGAAACAATAAAAATCGACTTCTCTTTTGATCTACTTTCCTTCTCTCCCTGAGTAAAGAGAGAGCCGCGAGACGAGAAACAGTACATCTTTCTCCCAAATGGCACCTTTTTAATGAAACACTGTTGACCAGGACCCATAGAGAACAGGGCAACCCTGTTGACCAGGACTCATAGAGAACAGGGTTACACTGTCGACCAGGACCCATAGAGAACAGGGCAACACTGTCGAACAGGACCCATAGAGAACAGGGCAACACTGTCGACCAAGACCCATAGAGAACAGGGCAACACTGTCGACCAGGACCCATAGAGAACAGGGCAACACTGTCGACCATGACACATAGAGAACAGGGCAACACTATCGACCATGACACATAGAGAACAGGGCAACACTGTCGAACAGGACCCATAGAGAACAGGGCAACACTGTCGACCAAGACCCATAGAGAACAGTGCAACACTGTCGACCAGGACCCATAGAGAACAGGGCAACACTGTCGACCATGACACATAGAGAACAGGGCAACACTATCGACCATGACACATAGAGAACAGGGCAAAACTGTCGACCAGGACCCATAGAGAACAGGGCAACACTGTCGACCAGGACCCATAGAGAACAGGGCAACACTGTCGACCAGGACCCATAGAGAACAGGGCAACACTGTCGACCAGGACCCATAGAAAACAGGGCAACACTGTCGACCAGGACCCATAGAAAACAGGGCAACACTGTCGACCAGGACCCATAGAGAACAGGACAACACTGTCTACCAGGACCCATAGAGAACAGGGCAACACTGTCTACCAGGACCCATAGAGAACAGGGCAACACTGTCGACCAGGACCCATAGAGAACAAGGCAACACTGTCGACCTTGACCCATAGAAAACAGGGCAACACTGTCTACCAGGACCCATAGAGAACAAGGCAACACTGTCGACCAGGACCCATAGAGAACAGGGCAACACTGTCGAGCATGACACATAGGGAACGGGGTGCAATTTGGGACTCAGCCGTCTGCGTTCTGTTGTTTCATTCTTGTTAGAATTGTTTTCGTTCAGTCAGCGATTTGGGGGAAAAACAGGTTCATGCGCCAAAGTAATATAGTGGTGATCAGAACTCCACCAGGATGGATTCAGACGTTCAGTCGGCTTAAAGGTTACACAGTGGAGAGATTGTCTGTTTGACTGTCTGTCTGTCTGCCCGTCCGTCTGTCTGTCTGTCTGTCTGTCTGTCTGTCTGTCTGTCTGTCTGTCTGCCCGTCCGTCCGTCTGTCTGTCTGCCCGTCCGTCTGTCCGTCTGTCTGTCTGTCTGAGATTCAAAGTGACAACAACATGTTGTGTCAACCACAAAACACTCTGACTAGATTGAAGTGAACTATCACCACTAGCATGTCTAATGTAGACTAGAATAACCTAAAAATATCACCACGAGCATGCCTAATGTAGACTAGACTTGAATAACCTAAAAAATAACACCGGAACTAAAATGTGAAATCTGAACCTAACTGAAGAACAGGAAATCAAAAATCCTTAGAAATAACTTTATTTATGTTTTTGGTAAAATTATTTTAAAACGCAATATATTCATTTACAAAAAGCCCTCTTCAAATAAAGAAACAACAATCGAAAGTTTAACATTGAGAGAAAAAAAATGTCTATGTGTCAAAGCAATGTTGTATTTACAATGAAATACTTCATGAAATAATGCTTTTGTTTTGCCTGCTTGATTTAAGTGCAGAGCAACTGTTGTGTTTGTTTTATTCCTAACTGTAAAAAAAAATGTTTATTGTTTATTTTAACCAAAAGTAGTTTTTACCTTTTTTATCAACGTGGTTCTTAAAGAGGCATTCTGGGATTCAAACAACAAGAAAGTGGTCAAACCGGCTATATATCATTCATGTAAATGTCCTAAAATGGACATCCTAAATCCCAGATTCCCCTTTTCTTTTTTTTTTACGTGTGGTGACGGATATTTAAATACAAACAAGTGTTTTGATGTAAATCGAACAAATTAAAACCTTAAAAGCGAAACAACAAAAAAAAATGAAAACAAAGTCTCCTAACATTGCAGACCTCATAAATTCACATTGTACAGAAACAATAATCCTAGTCTTTCATTTGTAAAATACATATTGCATTAGAAAGATTTGGAACGTGGTGGTCTTCCTATACGTGTGTTTGTGACCCAGTGCAAATAAAACCGTTTTTCATCGAAATAATTCAATGAAAATCTACACAAATAAAAACAAACAACATGAAATTAGGAATACTGTATAAAAATGAAAAAAGTTTATCATTATAAATGTTCTGCCTGTCTGGACAGTAAGTAGAAGAGCTCAGTAGTCTTTAGTGTTCTGTAGTGGTCTGCAGTGGTCTGTTGGTAGACCATAATGCATTGCAGTAATCCTACCCTGAATGTCCTTCGAGGTCAACTGCAGACCCGGGTCAAGTACACCAATCCAATGCTTTTCTATTTACATTTTCTTTTTAGGTGTACTTGCCTTAATTTAGTGTTTGCACTTCTGTGGTCTATTCCATAGTGCAATTTACACCAAGTCCCACTCCAGTATTACAGTATGTTTAACATGTTTATTTGACCAACAGGTCTTGTAGGCTGCCCTAAGACCATACTAGACTCTGGCACACAGCCAATGACTAACAGCAGTCAGGAAGGTGTCTACCCAGTAATACAGGTACCGTAGTAGACAGCACTGCTGGCATCAGCGAGAGCAGAGATGAGTGGACTACTCGGGCTCTCCTCACAGATCCTCCCTAGTGGTTTAGAGAGGGGTGCGTTGGTATACCCCTCCAGAGCTTTCGACACGGGGACACTACCATACCCCTCCATGGATTTAGAAACGGGAATGAGGTTACTCCCGTACCCCTCCATACGAGTCCGGTTAGCACTGAGGTACTGGTCAAACTCATTGCGGTCCACTTCTGTCCAGAACTCAACTGACGTCAGGCCTACGTGGTTGGACCCAGCCTGATCTACGGAGTCCAGGGCCTGAGGTTTAGGGTTGGAGGTGGGGACCAGCGAGGAAGAGGAGGACTCGGGAGGGGGAGAGAGCTGCCCCAGGTGAGAGGCCTGGGGGGTGTCTAGTCCAGCGTTATTGTACAGGTAACCATAGTAACCAGAGGACACAGAGGAACTACTGGTGGACTGGAGGGGATTGACTGGCTCAGACAGGCTTATAGAGGAGCCCTGGGGGTAAGAGTAAGGACTGGGAGAGTTCGTAGGCTCGGGAACCTGGGTGAGGCCTTTCTCCTGGGGAGGACGACAGAGCAGGGAGCCCCTCTGGCTCTGGTTAAGATGGTGAGTATGACCCCTTTGCCCCTGACCCTGACTATGACCCTGACTATGACCCTGACTATGACCCTGACTATGACCCTGACTTTGCCCCTGACTATGACCCTGACTATGACCCTGACTTTGCCCCTGACCCTGACTATGACCCTGACTATGACCCTGACCCTGACCCTGACTATGACCCTGACCCTGACCCTGACTATGCCCCTGACCCTGACTATGCCCCTGACCCTGACTATGCCCCTGACCCTGACTATGCCCCTGACCCTGACTATGACCCTGACCCTGACTATGACCCTGACCCTGACTATGCCCCTGACCCTGACTATGCCCCTGACCCTGACTATGACCCTGACCCTGACTGTGGCTGTGAGGATGGCTATGGGCGTCATGGTGATGGCTGTTATAGTGGTGGTGATGGTGGTAGTTACTCCAGGTGCCATGTAGCTCCACGTCCTCCTGCATGTGAGGGGGAAAGAACACCCCTCCGTCCCCACCCCCCTCCTCCATCACATCCAGAGGGGACATCTCCGGTGTGGGCAGTCCGTAGCTCAGTGTGTCCCCAGTGTGGAGGTCCCTGAAGTGGCCTAGTGGAGGCAGAAGGTGGTGGTGTGGATGAGGATGTCCATAACCGTTCAGAGGGTGTCCGTAGCCCTCCCCTACCCCAGGAACCCCTGACCCTCCCTGGGCTAGGCTGTGGAGCAGTAGCCCCGGTTCCACCCGTTTGAGCTTTTTGGCCTGTTTCTTGCGACGGGGGCGGTACTTGTAGTTGGGGTGGTCCGTCAGATGCTGGAGGCGGAGTCTCTCGGCCTCCTCAACGAAGGGACGCTTGTCCAGAGTAGTCAGGGCCTTCCACGACTGGCCTAAAGATAATAACACACACACATACATATATATATATATATATATACATTGTTGTCAACAATACAATTATTACCAGCGGTAGCACAATCAGCATCATAATCATAATCATTATCAACATTACCAACGTTATCAACATAATTGGCATCATACATTTAGCTAATATCAGTTGTGTACATCCAACCATAAACTGGGTGGTTCCAGCCCTGAATGCTGATTGGCTGACAGCCGTGGTATATCAGACTGTATACCACAGGTATGACAAAACATGTATTTTTACTGCTCTAATTACGTTGGTAACCAGTTTATAATAGTAATAAGGCACCTCAGGGGGTTTGTGGTATATGGCCAATATACCACGGCTAAGGGCTGTGTCCAGGCACTCCGCGTTGCGTCGTACAGAAGAACAGCCCTTAGCCGTGGTATATTGGCCATATACCACATCCCCCTCGTGTATAAATTGCATAAACATAATCTGTGCAGCTCTAAAACTTATTCTGAGTATTTTATTTTATATATTTTTTTTAAATATTGTAGATACTAAGTGATGCTGTTGTATAATAAAAGTCGAACTTAACTAAAAAAAAATCTACTTCTTTACTCTCAGGGAAAAACTATGCGTATTTTTTAAGCAGTACTGCGCATATTGAGCCATGAAACCATTTTAAAATGTGGTTTTGGCTTGAGCAAAGATGTAGTACCAACAGTAACTAAAGTCCTACCAACAATTAGAGTTGATTTTCACTGATTCATTGTGGTTTGTGGACATTCACAACCCCATAAACCGTCCTAAGAACGCCACAGAAAAACATGCTTTAATATTTCACACAGTCATGAGTCTAAAAAAACATCCTGAATACGGTGTGTGTGTGTGTGTGTGTGTGTGTGTGTGTGTGTGTGTGTGTGTGTGTGTGTGTGTGCATGTGTGTGTCATATCTTACCCAGCATCTTGCTGAGGACAGCATTGTGGAGGTCTGGGTTCTGAACAGCCAGTCGTTTCCTCTCGTCTTTAGCCCAAACCATGAAGGCGTTCATTGGCCGACGGATCCTCGACTCACCCCCTTCTTTCCCCTCAACGCTGCCCAGGGAAGGTGCTTCTGGGTGGGTCGAGTCAGGGCTTCCTGCCCCTGTCCCTGGTTCAGCTCCGGCCCCTATCCTGGCCTCTGTGCGGCCCCCAGCAGAGCCACGATCTCCAGATCCTCCATAAAGGGGGGTCTGGTCGAAGGGTCCTAGCCCACGATCAGAGCCTGGGCTGGGGGAAGAGACCCATGGATGCCCCCCGGCTCCTTCCCGGCCTGGTGGAGAACTGGCCTCACGACAGTAACTAGACTCAGATATATTCATTCCAGCTTAAACAAACTCCTGTTTAGTTGTTGTTGTTGTTGTGTTAACTTCTGTCTGTGTTCTTTTGTGGTTCTCGACACAGACAACGAGGAAAAGGCTAAAGGTTTTAAAAAGCAACAGTGTTCAGAGAAACTGAAAGAGACGGAGGTAAGACAAGCAGAATGCCCAAAGCAAAGCATTGACCTCTGAAGGGTGTGGGACGGTTCAGTAGAAACCGAAAGGTCCTAAAGGTTCCGCGACTCTTTCTCTCTCCTTCTCTCTCTCTTTCTCTCCTTCTCTCTCTCTTCCTCTCTCCTTCTCTCTCTCTTTCTCTCTCCTTCTCTTTCTCTTCCTCTCTCCTTCTCTCTCTCTTTCTCTCTCTTTCTCTCTCTCTTTCTCTCCTTCTCTCTCTCTTTCTCTCTCTTTCTCTCTCAGTTTTCCAGAACCTCTTGTAAAAGAGCGTGGTGTGTGTGTTTCTCCTCTGCTATCCTCCAGGACTGGACAGTTTGAAAGTTGTGGTGAGGCTTGATAAACCCGTGGTGTAAATATATACCCAGCCTAAACCAATCAGACGCCAGGGAGACTAGCAAGGCGAGCGGGAGGGGTCGGCAGTGGGAGAGTCCCCCCCCCTTGTCCTATTCCGCTCGGCGCTCACACAGAAAGATGTAATCTGAGAGGGCCATTGTTTCTGCTCACTCACACACACACACACACACACACACACACACACACACACACACACACACACACACACACACAGCTTTCCCCAGCCACGCTGTGTGTCTCTGTCTCTCCCTACCTTCCTCTGCCTCCCGCCTCCTTCACCCAGAGTCCCTATCCAACCCCTCTGTCCCCAGCCCCCCCCCCCCCTCTCCTCCCATCATCTGAGGCTGTGGCTGTGGTGAAAGGAGACCACACTCAAAGCCTTGCTCGTTAGCGGTGCAGCTCTCTCTCTCTCTCTCTCTCTCTCTCTCTCTCTCTCTCTCCCTCTCTCTCTCTTTTAGACTTTCTTTTAGAGGCAGAAAACAGAGAAGAGAGCTGCACAGAAAAATACGCTGAAACACACAAGATAGGGCACCCAAAGTAGTCCCAACCATGAGGCAACACTCGAATCCCTCAACATGGTCTCATTAGAACAAGTCAAAACTGTGACGTGTAACCCGTTGATGCCGAATTTGACATTTCGCCCACCAAGAAAAAAAAAAAAACCCATTAGAACAAGAGAACACAACTGTCCTCTGATGTTATCGAAAATAATTTTAACAACTTATCACACAGACGTGTTGCAGCAACAAACAGAGTCATGCGATATGTTGAACCATCACAGAACGATTGTTGACAAATGTAAAAGAGAGGGAAAGGGATAATCCATGCTGTATGGGGCTTTAATGGATGTTTTCCTCCTGGGTCCTTTATCCCCAGGAGGTAAAGGGCAAACCTAACAGAGAACACTTTAACATGTTAGACACGGTAAGATGGGAACTCTTTCTCCGAGGACATGGCCGGTAAAACCACTTGTTTTCTTAGAGCTTGGTGAGAGTGTGGTTGTCCTATGGTTATTTTACAGCCTTCCCACAACTTTCTAGGAATGGTGCAGGATAGTTGCTAGGCTTTGGAACATCCTCAGCACATTTTAAGGAATTTCACAAAAAAAAAAAAAACTTTACTTTAACAGAAAGTTGCCTAACAGGTCAAACATGGTATTATTATTATATTTCATTAAAATGTTTGGTCATGTTGTAGGAACGTTCTCCAACTGGTTTGACATTGGGAATTTTCTCAAATAGTTCAGAGAACATAAAGATGCAACCTTCTTCTGTGGTAATTTCCGTACTTCAGCTTAACGTTTCCAGCAGGTTTCCAGCAGGTTTCCAACAGGTTTCCAGCAGGTTTCCAACAGGTTTCCAACAGGTTTCCAACAGGTTTCCAGCAGGTTTCCAACAGGTTTCCAGCAGGTTTCCAACAGGTTTCCAACAGGTTTCCAGCAGGTTTCCAACAGGTTTCCAGCAGGTTTCCAACAGGTTTCCAGCATGTTTCCAACAGGTTTCCAGCAGGTTTCCAACAGGTTTCCAACAGGTTTCCAACAGGTTTCCAGCAGGTTTCCAACAGGTTTCCAGCAGGTTTCCAACAGGTTTCCAGCAGGTTTCCAACAGGTTTCCAACAGGTTTCCTCATGATTCTATTTAAAGTAGTGTTCCTAAATTGTCCCGAGAACGTTAAGAAAACTTTCCATAAAAAAAACACCCCAAAAATGTTTGTAATGTACAGTTTAACAGTCTAAGAATGTTATGTTATTTAAAAACATATTAATATACAATTTAGCTTAACAACATTCTAGTAACTATCTGTAAATATGATTTGGGATTATCCAAATCAAGTGAAACACAAATTGAATTTACAGTGACAAGAAAAATAATGTGAACCCTTCGGAATTACCTGGACTTCTGCATAATTTCATATCATCCAAACCAACCTGCCCTCCAAATACACCTCTGCTGTCTTCAACCAGGATCTCAGAGATCACTGCCTCATTGCTTGCGTACTTAATGGGTCTGCGGTCAAAAGAACACCCCTCATCACTGTCAAACGCTCCCGAAAACACTTCAGCGAGCAGGCCTTGTTCAACCTCTCTTTCGTGTCGTCTGAGATTCCCAAAGATTGGAAAGCTGCCGCGGTCATCACCCTCTTCAAAGGGGCAGACACTCCAGACTCAAACTGCTACATACCTATATCCATCCTACCCTGTCTTTCTAAGGTCTTCGAAAGCCAACAAACAGATCACCGACCATTTCGAATCCCACCGTACCTTCTCCGCTATTCAATCTGGTTTCAGAGCTGGTCATGGGTGCACCTCAGCCACGCTCAAGGTCCTAAATGATATCATAACCGCCATCGATAAGAGACAATACTGTACAGCTGTATTCATTGACCTGGGCCAAGGCTTTCAACTCTGTCACTGTCACCACATTCTTATCGGCTGACTCAACAGCCTTGGTTTCGCAAATGACTGCCTCGCCTGGTTCACCAACTACTTATCTGATAGAGTTCAGTGTGTCAAATCAGAGGGCCTGTTGTCCGCACCTCTGGCAGTCTCTATGGGGGTGCCACAGGGTTCAATCCTCGGGCCGACTCTCTTCTCTGTATACGTCAATGATGTCGCTCTTGCTGCTGGTGATTCTCTGATCCACCTCTACGCAGACGACACCATTCTGTATACTTCTGGCCCTTCTTTGGACACTGTGTTAACAACCCTCCAGGTGAGCTTCAATGCCGTACAACTCTCCTTCCGTGGCCTCCAATTGCTCTTAAATACAACTAAAACTAAATGCATGCTATTTAACCGATCATTGCCCGCACCTGCTCCCCTGTCCAGCAACACTACTCTTGACGGTTCTGACTTAGAATTTGTGGACAACTACAAATACCTAGTTGTCTGGTTAGACTGTAAACTCTCCTTACAAACTCACAATAAGCATTTCCAATCCAAAATGAAATCTAGAATCTGCTTCCTATTTTGCAACAAAGCATCCTTCACTCATGTTGCCAAACATACCTTGGTAAAAACTGACCATCCTACCGATTCTCGACTTCACCGATGTCATTTATAAAATAGCCTCCAACACTCTACTCAACAAATTGGATGCAGTCTATCACAGTGTTATCCGTTTTGTCACCAAAGCCCGTTTTGTCACCAAAGCCCGTTTTGTCACCAAAGCCTGTTTTGTCACCAAAGCCCGTTTTGTCACCAAAGCCCGTTTTGTCACCAAAGCCCGTTTTGTCACTAAAGCCAATGACTGGAACGAACTTCAAAAATCTCTGAAGATGGAGACTCATATGTCCCTCACTAGCTTTAAGCACTAGCTGTCAGAGCAGCTCTCAGATCACTGCACCTGTACATAGCCCATCTGTAAACAGCCCATCCAACTACCTCATCCCCATACTGTATCTATTTATTTATCTTGCTCCTTTGCACCCCAGTATCTCTAGTTGCACATTCCTCTTCTGCACATCTACCATTCCAGTGTTTTAATTGCGCATTGTAATTACTTCACCACTATGGCCTATTTATTTCCTTAACTCCCTTATCTTACCTCATTTGCACTCACTGTAATATAAACTTTTTGTTTTCTTTATTTCTACTGTATTATTGACTGTATGTTTGTTTTAATCCATGTGTAACTCTGTGTTGTTGTATGTGTCGAACTGCTATGCTTTATCTTGGCCAGGTCGCAATTGTAAATGAGAACTTGTTCTCAACTGGCCTACCTGGTTAAATAAAGGTGTTCTCAACTAGCCTACCTGGTTAAATAAAGGTGAAATACATTTTATTTAAAAAAAATTTTTAAAATAAAATACATAAATAAATAAAAAAGACAGGGAATTTTTTTACTAGGATTAAATGTCAGGAATTGTGAAAAACTGAGTTTAAATGTATTTGGCTACGGTGTATATAAACTTCAGACTTCAACTTTATATACATCACTACCATATACTATTTACAGTGCCTTGCGAAAGTATTCGGCCCCCTTGAACTTTGCGACCTTTTGCCACAATTCAGGCTTCAAACATAAAGATATAAAACTGTATTTTTTTGTGAAGAATCAACAACAAGTGGGACACAATCATGAAGTGGAACGACATTTATTGGATATTTCAAACTTTTTTAACAAATCAAAAACTGAAAAATTGGGCGTGCAAAATTATTCATGATGAATGAACGTAAAAAGGTTAGGATAATTAATGTAGCAGGTTAGGAGGAGAAGGCTAAGGTTAGTAAAGAAGAAGAAGAGTTAGGGTTAGCTAAAACGCACAAAAAAAGATATACTTTTGACATCAATTTAACTCCATGGTGAAATGTGTCTGATTTACATGCTAGTAACTTGATTAATAGGTGAAATGTGTCTGATTTACATACTAGTAACTTGATTAATAGGGACATTTTTCTGTACTGATTATTTGACTGCTGGATCACCTGTTCGTTCTGAGTGAAACAAAACAAACAATCCACTTGGTGTAAACATTTTTAGTAAAAAAAAAATAAAAAAAAAGGTTTTATTGTGAATTGAATAGAAACGCCTTGGGGTTATTTTGGGGCGAGATTGAGCCTCTTCCTTCTCCACCTTTAGTCCTGCTTCCAAACAAAGTCTTTCAAGATACATTTGGTTGTTATTGTCCTTTTTGAGCAGATTAAAGCTGATGTATCTATTTTAGAAGCATTCTGTACAATAGATATCAAGTATTTCTTCATTTACCACTGTAAAGCCACTCTGACACTTTGTGTGAATGGGAAATAACGTTGGTGTACTGTTTGATTTGTTCACTATTTACGTTTTCCAAAAGTGTCTGCTATGGTCATTTCTTATCAAGAAAAACGTATCAATGCCCCTGTCCATATTTGAAATGTTTTAATGACATCAAGTCAATCTGGACATGGTGTTATTTGTGCCAGAAGGGCTAGAATCAAACCCAACACGGTAGGCAGCAACCCTAACCGGTAGACTCCAGGCCACGGCTGGACAACACTTTGACAGTTCAATCATAACCTCTAGATACAAACACTAACAGGGATGGGGAAACTCCAGTCCTCAGGGGGCCTGATTTGATGTCACACTGTCTCTCCATCCCTAGCAAACACAGAAACTCCAGTCCTCAGGGGGCCTGATTTGATGTCACACTGTCTCTCCATCCCTAGCAAACACAGCTTTTGATTCATCAAATTGCATTTTAAACTAAAGATCGTGATTAGGGATTAGGTGATTATTGGAGAGAGAGAGAGAGAGAGAGAGAGAGAGAGAGAGAGAGAGAGAGAGAGAGAGAGAGAGAGAGAAAGAGAGAGAGAGACACAGAGAGAGAGACACAGAGAGAGAGAGAGAGAGAGACAGATACAGAGAGACAGAGACAGAGAGAGAGAGAGAGAGAGAGAGAGAGAGAGAGAGAGAAAGAAAGAGAGAGACAGAGAGAGAGAGAGAGAGAATACTATTTTAATATAGCCTTGATTCCAACGACTCCACCACCCCCTAATGGAGAGAAACAGAACTGAACATGTTTAGCCAATCACAATGCTTATTTTAATTTTCCCGATGAATTAAGTAAAATTCTTCACAATGAAAAAGAGATCTAGTTAAGATCCAACATCTGTACACATACTAGGGTACGGGGCAGACAGGCATGAGGAGAGATGATGAAGATGAAGATGAAGAGCTTCACCGTACATTGTTACAAACTGGCACCTTTCCTATTCTCTCTCTCCATCCTTCTCCCTCCTCACTCTCTCTATCCACCTCTCCTCCTCTCTCCCTATCTCTCCATCCTTCTCCCTCCTCACTCTCTCTATCCACCTCTCCTCCTCTCACTTCTCTCTCCCTATCTCTCCATCTCTCCCCTCCTCTCTCTTTATCCCTTCTCTCCCTGTCTCTCATCTCCATCTCTCTTTATCTCCTCCCTCTCTCTCTCTCCTTCTCTCCCTGTCTCTCATCTCCATCTCTCTTTATCTCCTCCCTCTCTCTCTCTCCTTCTCTCCCTGTCTCTCATCTCCATCTCTCTTTATCTCCTCCCTCTCTCTCTCTCCTTCTCTCCGCTGTCTCTTTCATACCATTTGGGACGCACACAGGTGTTTTCGGGAACCAGAAGACACTTGTTGTTTTAATAGTCTACAATGGTTACAAACTTTTAAATGGTTGCAATGGTTGCAATACTTTAAAAAAGTATATAGATATGTATCTCGTTTCCTGGTCTTTCTTCTTCTCTCAGATTATAGGACAGACACTTCAGAACAAACTTCCTTTAGATTTTTAGATGTAGTGAATCTGTTATTCAATGTGTTTGTATGGGCTAGTAATACCTAAGTCAATGTTTCATCCAATCATTTTTGTATATATTTTTTTGATACCTTACTGGGTCTTAAAAGAAAAAAAAACTATTAGCCAAATTATTATTGGTATGAATATCTTTCGTATGTTAGCTTGTGTGTGTGTGTGTGTGTGTGTGTGTGTGTGTGTGTGTGTGTGTGTGTGTGTGTGTGTGTGTGTGTGTGTGTGTGTGTGTGTGTGTGTGTCAACAGGGGATGGGTACTGGGGACTCACACCCGACCAGGACTGGGAAACAATGGGGAGGCAGTTGGTTGACAGGGAGACTACTGAGGTTGCAGAGCCAGTTGGTTGACAGGGAGACTACTGAGGTTGCAGAGCCAGTTGGTTGACAGGGAGAATACTGAGGTTGCAAAGCCAGTTGGTTGACAGGGAGACTACTGAGGTTGCAGAGCCAGTCGGTTGACAGGGAGACTACTGAGGTTGCAGAGCCAGTCGGTTGACAGGGAGACTACTGAGGTTGCAGAGCCAGTCGGTTGACAGGGAGACTACTGAGGTTGCAGAGCCAGTCAGTGTTGAAACATGACAGAGTTATAAGAACAGAGAACTCTCCCTCCCTCCACTCTCCCTCCCTTCACTCTCCCTCCCTTCACTCTCCCTCCCTCCACTCTCCCTCCCTTCACTCTCCCTCCCTTCACTCTCCCTCCCTCCACTCTCCCTCCCTTCACTCTCCCTCCCTTCACTCTCCCTCCCTCCACTCTCCCTCCCTTCACTCTCCCTCCCTTCACTCTCCCTCCCTCCACTCTCCCTCCCTCCACTCTCCCTACCTTCACTCTCCCTCCCTTCACCCTCCCTCCCTCCACTCTCCCTCCCTTCACCCTCCCTCCCTTCACTCTCCCTCCCTCCACTCTCCCTCCCTTCACCCTCCCTCCCTTCACCCTCCCTCCCTCCACTCTCCCTCCCTTCACCCTGCCTCTCTTCACCCTCCCTCCCGCCTGGCTGTCTGCTGTTTGTGCCTCACCCTGACATTCTCACACACAGTCTGTCTAAACGACCAGCCCCCCCCCCCCCCCCCACCAACCTCTCGAGACATATGCACACACAAAACACACGTGCTTCTAGTGGCCAGGACAGGAAGACAACGATGTCCTGCAGGGAAAGCTGGTGAGAGAGGTGGGGGTGAATTGAGTGGAGGGAGGAGGAGAGCAGAGGAGAGGAGAGGGGAGGGAGGAGAGGGAAGGGAGGAGAGGGGAGGGAGGGAGGGGAGGGAGGAGAGGGGAGGGAGGGAGGGGAGGGAGTGAGTATAGGGGAGGGAGGAGGAGAGCGGAGGAGAGGAGAGGGGAGGGAGGAGAGGGAAGGGAGGAGAGGGGAGGGAGGGGAGGGAGGAGGAGAGCAGAGGAGAGGAGAGGAGAGGGAAGGGAGGAGAGGGGAGGGAGGGAGGGGAGGGAGTGAGTATAGGGGAGGGAGGAGGAGAGCGGAGGAGAGGAGAGGGGAGGGAGGAGAGGGAAGGGAGGAGAGGGGAGGGAGGGGAGGGAGTGAGTATAGGGGAGGGAGGAGGAGAGCGGAGGAGAGGAGGTAGACGCGAGGGAGGAGAGGGAAGGGAGGAGAGGGGAGGGAGGAGAGGGAAGGGAAGGGAGGAGAGGAGAGGGGAGAGAAGAGAGGGAAGGAAGGAGAGGGAGGAGAGGGGAGGGAGGGAGTATAGGGGAGGGAGGAGAGGGGAGGGAGGGAGTATAGGGGAGGGAGGAGGAGAGCGGAGGAGAGGGGAGGGAGGGAGTATAGGGGAGGGAGGAGGAGAGCGGAGGAGAGGAGGTAGAAGCGAGGGAGGAGAGGGAAGGGAGGAGAGGGAAGGAAGGAGAGGGAGGAGAGGGGAGAACACCCAGCCCCCCATGGCTGCTAGAGAGTTGTGAGAGATAGAGGGAGGGGAGGGGGGGGGGGTGAGGGGAGGGAGGGAGTATAGGGGAGGGAGGAGAGGGGAGAACACCCAGCCCCCCATGGCTGCTAGAGAGTTGGGAGAGATAGAGGGAGGAGGGGGGATAGGGGGAGGAGAGATAGAGGGAGGAGGGGGGATAGGGGGAGGGGAGGGAGGTTGCTGCAATGCCAGGCTTGGCGTCTTGTCGCTGGGACAGAGAGAGCTGCTGGCCTCCAGCCCAGCTCAGCGAGAAGACTAGCGCCTCCTATTCACCGCTGTCTGCCTCTGCCGATGGGTGTGTGTCTGTCACGCCGCGGCAGGCAGAGAGAGCAGGGTACCACACCTACACCACAGTGGAAATTTGGCCCTGACTCCAGACACAGAGGCTGGAGGAGACTTCACTCCACTCAGCTATTTCTCCTCTCATCTCTTTTAGAATCTGAGAGTGAGAAACAAACACACACACACACACACACAGGGAGAGACACATGCACACACACACACACAGGGAGAGACACACATGCACACAAACACACACAGGGAGAGAGAGACACACATGCACACAAACACACACACACAGAGAGACACACACACACGCATGCAGACATTGTGGAAGACAAAGGCACACAATGGCATGGTACTACGTCTTGTTTTCCTGTGTGTGTGTGTGTGTGTGTGTGTGTGTGTGTGTGTGTGTGTGTGTGTGTGTGTGTGTGTGTGTGTGTGTGTGTGTGTGTGTGTGTGTGTGTTTGTGTTTACGAGTGGGAGAGAGGTCATGTTGACACACTGCTCTGTTTCTGCTCTCCTTAAAGAGAGTATATATATATATACATATATATTTAAGAATACATATATATATATATACTCTCTTTAAGGATACATATACAGTGCCTTGCGAAAGTATTCGGCCCCCTTGAACTTTGCGACCTTTTGCCACATTTCAGGCTTCAAACATAAAGATATAAAACTGTATTTTTTTGTGAAGAATCAACAACAAGTGGGACACAATCATGAAGTGGAACGACATTTATTGGATATTTCAAACTTTTTTAACAAATAAAAAACTGAAAAATTGGGCGTGCAAAATTATTCAGCCCCCTTAAGTTAATACTTTGTAGCGCCACCTTTTGCTGCGATTACAGCTGTAAGTCGCTTGGGGTATGTCTCTATCAGTTTTGCACATCGAGAGACTGACATTTTTTCCCATTCCTCCTTGCAAAACAGCTCGAGCTCAGTGAGGTTGGATGGAGAGCATTTGTGAACAGCAGTTTTCAGTTCTTTCCACAGATTCTTGATTGGATTCAGGTCTGGACTTTGACTTGGCCATTCTAACACCTGGATATGTTTATTTTTGAATCATTCCATTGTAGATTTTGCTTTATGTTTTGGATCATTGTCTTGTTGGAAGACAAATCTCCGTCCAAGTCTCAGGTCTTTTGCAGACTCCATCAGGTTTTCTTCCAGAATGGTCCTGTATTTGGCTCCATCCATCTTCCCATCAATTTTAACCATCTTCCCTGTCCCTGCTGAAGAAAAGCAGGTCCAAACCATGATGCTGCCACCACCATGTTTGACAGTGGGGATGGTGTGAGCTGTGTTGCTTTTACGCCAAACATAACGTTTTGCATTGTTGCCAAAAAGTTCAATTTTGGTTTCATCTGACCAGAGCACCTTCTTCCACATGTTTGGTGTGTCTCCCAGGTGGCTTGTGGCAAACTTTAAACAACACTTTTTATGGATATCTTTAAGAAATGGCTTTCTTCTTGCCACTCTTCCATAAAGGCCAGATTTGTGCAATATACGACTGATTGTTGTCCTATGGACAGAGTCTCCCACCTCAGCTGTAGATCTCTGCAGTTCATCCAGAGTGATCATGGGCCTCTTGGCTGCATCTCTGATCAGTCTTCTCCTTGTATGAGCTGAAAGTTTAGAGGGACGGCCAGGTCTTGGTAGATCTGATACTCCTTCCATTTCAATATTATCGCTTGCACAGTGCTCCTTGGGATGTTTAAAGCTTGGGAAATCTTTTTGTATCCAAATCCGGCTTTAAACTTCTTCACAACAGTATCTCGGACCTGCCTGGTGTGTTCCTTGTTCTTCATGATGCTCTCTGCGCTTTTAACGGACCTCTGAGACTATCACAGTGCAGGTGCATTTATACGGAGACTTGATTACACACAGGTGGATTGTATTTATCATCATTAGTCATTTAGGTCAACATTGGATCATTCAGACATCCTCACTGAACTTCTGGAGAGAGTTTGCTACACTGAAAGTAAAGGGGCAGTTTTATATCTTTATGTTTGAAGCCTGAAATGTGGCAAAAGGTCGCAAAGTTCAAGGGGGCCAAATACTTTCGCAAGGCACTGTATATATATATATATATATATACTCTCCTTAAGGATATATTTATATATATATACTCTCCTTAAGTATATATAAATATATATATACTCTCCTTAAGTATATATAAATAGATATATACTCTCCTTAAGGATATATTTATATATATATACTCTCCTTAAGGATATATAAATACATATATACTCTCCTTAAGTATATATAAATAGATATATACTCTCCTTAAGGATATATTTATATATATATACTCTCCTTAAGTATATATAAATAGATATATACTCTCCTTAAGGATATATTTATATATATATACTCTCCTTAAGGATATATTTATATATATATACTCTCCTTAAGGATATATAAATAGATATATACTCTCCTTAAGGATATATTTATATATATATACTCTCCTTAAGGATATATTTATATATATATACTCTCCTTAAGGATATATAAATAGATATATACTCTCCTTAAGGATATATTTATATATATATATACTCTCCTTAAGGATATATTTATATATATATACTCTCCTTAAGGATATATAAATACATATATACTCTCCTTAAGGATATATTTATATATATATACTCTCCTTAAGGATATATTTATATATATATACTCTCCTTAAGGATATATAAATAGATATATACTCTCCTTAAGGATATATTTATATATATATACTCTCCTTAAGGATATATTTATATATATATACTCTCCTTAAGGATATATAAATAGATATATACTCTCCTTAAGGATATATTTATATATATATACTCTCCTTAAGGATATATAAATACATATATACTCTCCTTAAGGATATATTTATATATATATACTCTCCTTAAGGATATATTTATAGATATATACTCTCCTTAAGGATATATAAATAGATATATACTCTCCTTAAGGATATATTTATATATATATACTCTCCTTAAGAATATATAAATACATATATACTCTCCTTAAGGATATATTTATATATATATATACTCTCCTTAAGGATATATTTATATGTATATATACTCTCCTTAAGTATATATAAATAGATATATACTTTCAGACAGTCAAACGTACCGTATACTGAGGTGTTTCCTCTCACATCACAGACTTTCCCTCTGTCTTTTCTCTTTTCTCATCAACAGTCAACTATCAGCTGTCTGGGTGTTAATTTCTCAGGGAGTGGCTCATCTGATCAGCTGACCCCAGGAGGGGGGGGGGGGGGGGGGGTGTCCCCCACAGGTCACTTTCCCAGGATGCATCTCACCTCTCCTCTATCTCCTGGCCACAGATTATTCCACATCTCTGTCACCTTCCTGTCCTGTAATCTGAACCGTCATACGACTTGGACAGAAAGGCCACATGCAGAGGAAATGGTGCTATTTTGGAGCTTTTTTTTCAAATCTGCTTTATAAATTGGTGGGAAAAGGTGAAAGGTGATGAACACAACACTGATTAACAGGATAGAATAGGAGAGCTGAGAACGCAGATATGGTGTGTGGCAGAGTCTGTGTGTGTGGCAGTGTGTGTGTGTGTGTGTGTGTGTGTGTGTGTGTGTGTGTGTGTGTGTGTGTGTGTGTGTGTGTGTGTGTGTGTGTGTGTGTGTGTGTGTGTGTGTGTGTGTGTGTGTGTATGCTCCATCTGGAATCAGAGTCTTTAGGTTCAGGGATGGGGGCAACTTTGATGGGGGCCACTTTGATGGGGGCCACAAAAATCTAAACTCATAACGGCCACGGTGGCTCGAGGGTCTGTGTACCTACAGCCATACCCAGACATGCAGTCAGAGCAGGCCTTTAGGGGGCCCTAACCCCCACCCACCCACCCGGTTGGTAATTTTATCATGATTACCACAAGTTTAGATAGCTGGCTAGACTAATTTACATATCTAAAGAATGTTAGCTGGCACGGGGCTAATTAACTCTCAACATTGACTGACTTTCTGCTTTAGATGTTTCTCTGTGGACAGACAGAGAGGAAGTCTAAAACATTTAGATACGACAGTTTGTCTGACGACGATATAGAGGAAGCGGGTTCGCTGTCTAAATTACAGTGGCTGAAAATAGCATCAACATGAAGTCATTCATTAGTTAATGTGACTATGAGAGACTGGTGTTAGATACATCAGGCAGACCTGTCATTGCTACTGGAGCTCACATCCTTCATCTACTGGTTATAGCAGGATCTATCTAAACGCAAACCCACCCACACACACACACACACACACACACACACACACACACACACACACACACACCAGCGGAGGTTAGCGCTGTTCAAGATTAGACAGGACACTTTTTTTTTATGAGCATGGCCTTATTTCTATATATATATATATTTAATATATAATTCTATAATTATATTTCTATATAATATTCTATATAATAACTCTCATTCATATTCGATTCACCCAGTTCAATGAAACAGTGATAGATTTAGGCTACTACATGATGGTAAAATGGTAACCTACTCATGGGGGTTGCTACAACCTAGCCTATGAATGAAATCAAATCAAATCACATTTTATTGGTCACATACACATGGTTAGCAGATGTTAATGCGAGTGTAGCGAAATGCTTGTGCTTCTAGTTCCAACCGTGCAGTAATATCTAACAAGTAATCTAACCTAAGAATTCCACAACAACTACCTTATACACACAAGTGTAAAGGAATGAATAAGAATATGTACAGATATATGAATGCATGAACGATGGCCGAACAGCATAGGATGGTACAGAACGTCATACGTCAAGATGCAGTAGATGGTATAGAGTACAGTATATACATATGAGGTGAGTAATGTAGGGTATGTGAACATTATATAAAGTGGAATGGTTTAAGTGACTAGTGATACATTTATTACATACATTTTAAATTATTAAAGTGGCTAGAGATTTGTAAGTAATGGCTGTTTTTAACAGTCTGATGGCTTTGAGATAGAAGCTGTTTTTCAGTCTCTCGGTCCCTGCTTTAATGCACCTGTACTGACCTCGCCTTCTGGATGATAGCGGGGTGAACACAGGCAGTGGCTCGGGTGGTTGTTGTCCTTGATGATCTTTATGGCCTTCCTGTGACATCGGGTGGTATAGGTGTCCTGGAGGGCAGGTAGTTTGCCCCTGGTAATGTGTCGCTCAGACCTCACCACCCTCTGGAGTGCGGTCTGCAGTTGCCGTAGCAGGTGGTGATACAGCCCGACAGGATGCTCTCGATTGTGCATCTGTAAAAGTATGTGAGTGTTTTTGGTGACAAGCCTTCTTCACCACTCTGTCTGTGTGGGTGGACCATTTCAGTTTGTCTGTGATGTGTACGCCGAGGAACTTAAAACGTTCCACCTTCTCCATTACTGTCCTGTCGATGTGGATAGTGAGGTGCTCCCTCTGCTGTTTCCTGAAGTCCACGATCATCTCCTTTGTTTTGTTGACGTTAAGTGTGAGGTTATTTTCCCGAAACCACAATCCGAGGGCCCTCACCTCCTCCCTGTAGGCTGTCTTGTCGTTGTTGGTAATCAAGGCTACCATCATAGTGTCATCTGCAAACTTGATGATTGATTTGGAGGCGAGCATGGCCACGCCGTCATGGATGAACAGGGAGTACAGGAGAGGGCTCAGAACAGGAGAGGGCTCAGAACGCACCCTTGTAGGGCCCCAATGTTGAGGATCAGTGGGGTGGAGATGTTGTTACCTACCCTCACCACCTGGGGGCGGCCCATCAGAAAGTCCAGGACCGTGTTGCACAGGGCGGGGTCGAGCTTAACCTGTTATGGCTGCAATCCCGATATCGGGATTGATATGACAACTACCAGGGGGAAAAAAAGGGAGCAAATTCAAACCACAGAAAGCTCATAATTACAATTCCTAAAACATACTTGTTTTATATAACTTTAAAGCTATTCTCGTTGTTAATCCCACCAAAGTGTCAGATTTCAAATATGCTTTTCAGCGAAAGCACTACAAACGATTATGTTAGGTCTCCACCAAACCACAATAAGCACAGCCATTTCCAGCAAAATATAGCATTCACAAAAAATCATAAATAAAGATAAAATGAATCACTAACTATTATCTTCATCAGATGACACTCATAGGACTTCATGTTACACAATACATGTATGGTTTGTTTGATAAAGTTCATATTTATATTTTCTGAGTTTACATTGGCACGTTAGATTCACTAGTTCCAAAAACATCAAGGGATTTTGCATAGCCACATCGTTTCAACAAAAATACTCATCATAAATGTAGATGATAATACAAGTTATACACATGGAATTATAGATATACCTCTCCTTAATGCAACCGCTGTGTCAGATTTCAAAAAAGGTTTACAGAAAAAGCAACCAATGCAATAATCTGAGACCGCGCTCAGAACAGTAGCCAAACTAGCCTCCATGTTGGAGTCAACAGAAACCAGAAAATACATGATAAATGTTTCCTTACCTTTGATGAACTTCATCAGAATGCAGTCCTAGGAATCCCAGGCCCACAATAAATGCTTGATTTGTTCGAGAATGTCCGTTATTTATGTCCAATTAGCTACTTTGGTTAGCGCGTTTGGTAAACAATTCCAAAGCCACAAAGCGCGTCCACTACAACGTGACAAAATGTCCAAAAGTTCCGTAACAGTCAGTAGAAACATGTCAAACGATGTACTGAATCAATCTTTCGAATGTTGTTTACATGTATCTTGAATAAAGTTCCAACCGGAGAATTAGAATGACTTCAGATGAGCGATGGAACGCAAGTCCTTCCCCTGTGAACGCGCCTGGTGAAAGCATGGTCCACTCATGGCTGTGGTGACTATTTCCTGTGTCAATCGACCCCCCTTCACATTAGAGTCATCAGACAAAGTTATATTGACTGCTGACATCTAGTGGAAGGCGTAGGAAGTGAAAACTCATCCACATCTCGCTGTAATTTCAATGAGACCTTGGTTGAAAATCTGCGACCTCCAGAAAAAAAAACAGGAAGTGGAATTTCTCAGGTTTTTGCCAGCTATATGAGTTCTGTTATACTCACAGACATAATTCAAACAGTTTTAGAAACATTAGAGTGTTTTCTATCCAATGCTAATGATAATATGCAAATATTAGCAACTATGACTGAGGAGCTGGCCGTTTGATATGGGCACCTTTCATCCAAGCTACTCAATACTGCACCTGCAGCCATAAAAAGTTAATGACGAGTTTGGAGGGTTAAAATGCTGTAATCGATGAATCGATGAACAGCATTCTTAAATAGGTATTCCTCTTGTCCAGATGGGTTAGGGCAGTGTGCAGTGTGCAGTGTGATTGCGATTGTGTCGTCTGTGGCCCTATTGGGGCGGTAAGCATATTGGAATGGGTCCAGGGTGTCAGGTAGTGTGGAGGTGATATGATCCTTTACTAGTATGATCCTTTACTAGTCTCTCAAAGCACTTCATGATGATAGAAGTGAGTGCTACGGGGTGATAGTCATTTAGCTCAGTTACCTTAGCTTTCTTGGGAACAGGGACAATGGTGGCCCTCTTGAAGCATCAGACTAGGATAGGGATTGATTGAATATGTCCGTAAACACACCAGCCAGCTGGTCTGCGCAATATCTGAGGATGCGGCTAGGCATGCTGTCTGGGCTGGCAGCCTTGTGATGGTTAACACTCTTAAATCTCTTACTCACGTCGACCACGGAAAAGAGAGCTCACAGTCCTCCTGAGTGTCGGTGGCCTGTGTCAGCGGCACTGTTTTTTTCTTGAAGCAGGTGAAGAAGTTGTTTAGCTTGTTGGGTAGCAAGACGTTGGTGTCCGCGACATGGCAGGTTCCTTTTATAATTTGAGATTGCCTGGAGTATTTGCCACCTGGTCCGTAGATAGACACTCTTGGCCAGTCTTCCAGCTTTTGCCATGATGCGCCTGTACTGCCCGCATCTTAGTGATGGAAGCACCAGGCAGGAGTCCGGAGGGAACGGAAGGAGAGGATGCTGATACTCCAGGCAGAAGTCCGGAGGGAACGGAAGGAGAGGATGCTGATACTCCAGGCAGAAGTCTGGAGGAAACGGAAGGAGAGGATGCTGATACACCAGGCAGGAGTCCGGAGGGAACGGAAGGAGAGGATGCTGATACACCAGGCTGCAGTCTGGAGGGAACGGAGGATCTTCTTGACCTTCCTGTGACACTTGGCATTGTAAGTGTCCTGTATCAATGGTAAATATATACATATTAACACTAACAATGGTAAAAAATTAACAGGGGCAGGTAACTGACTAGCGGTGGCTAGTCAGCAGCCTGATGGTCTGTCTTCCAGCTTTTGCCATGATGCTCCTGTACTGCCCGCGTCTTAGTGATGGAAGCGCGGAGAAGAGGCGATGGCTCGGGTGGCTGGGGTCCCTGATGATTTTCTTGGCCTTCCTGAGACACTTGGCGTTGTAGGTGTCCTGCAGGGCAGGCAGAGTGCCCCCAATGGTACCTTCGGCTGAGCGTACCACCCTCTGTAGCTCCTTGCGATCCTCAGCAGTGGAGTTGCCGTACCAGACGGTGATGCAGCCCGACAGCGTTCTCTCAGCGGTGCTCCTGTAGAACACTGAGGGCCCTCAAGGACAGGACAAATGTCTTCAGTATCCTGAGGTTGAAGCGTCACTCTCGTGCCTTCTTCACCACTGTGTCCGTGTGGTTTGACCATTTGAGCTGCTCTGAGATCTGTACGCCGAGGAACTTGTCGTTTTTTGACTGTCATTGATGAGGATGGGTGCGTGTCCTGCTTGGTTCTTCCTGAAGTCCACAATCAGCTTGCTTGTTTTGCTGGCACCACTCTGCCAGAATGCCTAGCTCCTCTCTGTAGGCTGTCTCATTGTTGTTGGTAATCAGACCTACTACTGTCGTGTCGTCAGCGAACTTGATGATGGAGTTGAAGCTGTGTGAGGCCAGACAGTCGTGGGTATACAGGGAATACAGGAGGGGACTGAGGACGCACCCTGGTGGGACCCCCGTGGTGAGAATCAGTGAGGAGGAGGTAATGTTGCCTACCTTCACCACCTGGATGCGGCCTGTCAGGAAGTCCAGGACACAGTTAAATAGGGAGGCGTTCAGACCAGGGGCCGTGAGCTTTGTAGTGAGCTTAGAGGGAACTATGGTATTGAAGGCCAAGCTTTAGTCAATGAACAGCATGCTCATATATTCATTCCTTGTGCAGTGCAATGGCGATTGCATCGTCAGTGTTTCTGTCAGGGCGGTAGATGAATTGGAGAGGGTCGAGTATGACGGGAGGGAGGAGGTGAAGTGGTCTTTGACTAGCCTCTCAAAGCACTTCATGATGACGGAGGAGCTACAGGGTCGATAGTCATTCAGTTCTGTCACTTTCCCTTTCTTGGGCACTGGGATGATGAATGTTTCTTATAAAAACAATAAGTGATGCAGTCACTCTCTCTACTTTTATCCAAGAGAGACTGGCATGCATAGTATTGATATTAGCCCTCTGATTACAATGAAGAGCAAAACGTTGCGGTTCTGGGTCAGCTGCAGCTTAACTAGGTCCTTATTTGTAGTACCTGACCATATGACTGGACAATAATCAAGATAAGATAAAAACTAAAGCCTGCAGGACTTGCTTTGTGGGGTGTCAAAAAAGCAAAGCATCTCTTTATCGTAGAAAAAAACTTTTTATGTTACCCTTTATATTACCAGGTAAGTTGACTGAGAAGACATTCTAATTTACAACAACTCCCTGGGGAATAGTTACAGGGGAGAGGACGGGATTGGAATGGGCCAATTGGAAACTGGGGATGATTAGGTGGTCATGATGATATGAGGGTGAGATTGGGAATTTAGCCAGGACACCGGGGTTAACACCCCTACTCTTACGATAAGTGTCATAGTATCTTAAGTGACCACAGAGAGTCAGGACACCCATTTAACGTCCCATCTGAAAAACAGCACCCTATACAGGGTTAATGTCCCCAAGCCCTACCCTGGGGCACAGGGATTGTATATTCTTTCTTTTTTACCAGAGGAAAGGAGGCTTCCTACTGGCCCTCCAACACCACTTCCAGCAGCATCTGACATCTGATATCCCATCCGGGGACCGATCAGGACCAACCCTGCTTAGCTTCAGAGGCAAGCCAGCAATGGGAGGTGTGTGCTGCTGACATACAACCCTATTTTAGTTTTAGAAATGTTAAGGAGTAGTGTTTTACTATCCACCCATTCAACAACTGACTGCAACTCTTTGTCTAGGGTTGCAGTGATTTCTATATAGCTGTGGTAGCTAATGTGTATAATGTTGAATCATCAGCATACATAGACACACAGGCTTTGCTTAAGGCTAGCGGCAGGTCATTAGTAAAAACAGAAAAGAGCAGAGGGCCAACAGAGTGCCTTTGCGGTACACCACAAGTGATATGTTTTACGTTAGAGAAGCTTCTAGCTTCTGGGTTCAATTAGACAGATAGCTCTGAATCCACAATATGGACACATATGTGTTTTCCAACTAGAAGTTATTGCCAGTAATATCAAAGGCTGCACTGAAATCTAACAATACAGCTCGCACAATATTCTTGTTAATAATTTCCTTCAATCAACCATCAGTCATTTGTGTCAGTGAGTACATGCCGAGTGTCCTTCTCTATAAACATGCTGAAAGTATGTTGTTAATTCGTTGACAAAGAAATATCATTGTGGAACGATGGACCTGGAACGAACTGCAAAATAATCTCTGAAGATGGAGACTCATATCTCCCTCACTAGCTTTAAGCACCAGCTGTCAGAGCAGCTCACAGATCGATGCACCTGTACATAGCCCATCTGTAAACAGCCCATCCAACTACCTCATCCCCTTACTGTATTTATTTATTTATCTTGCTCCTTTGCACCCCAGTATCTCTACTTGCACATTCATCTTCTGCACATCTACCATTCCAGTGTTTAATTGCTATATTGTAATTACTTCGCCACCATGGCCTATTTATTGCCTTAACTCCCTTATCTTATCTAATTTACACTCACTGGATATAGACTTTTTGTTTTCTTTTGTTCTACTGTATTATTGACTATGTTTTGTTCATTCCATTATTCCACTCTATGTTGTTGTATGTGTCGAATTGCTATGCTTTATCTTGGCCAGGTCGCAGTTGCAAATGAGTTGCCAATACCAGTTAATCCTTATTGATGGACAACAATATATTTAGCTTTCTAACTCCTACTAGCCAACAGTCCAATCCAATCGCACAGTACAGTGTAGTTTAGCAGTTACATCAGCTGGCCCTGGTGGCAATAAATTAATTAAAACCCCAAAAAACTTACCTTGACTTTGAAGAGTGTTGCATAACATTACCAAGCTAACTAGGTTTGAGTAGGTGAAATAAGATGCATCATTGGTGAAAAGTAATCTAGGAAGAACAAACAAAATACAATGAAATATAGCTAGCAATCTCTCTCTCTCTCTCTCTCTCTCTCTCTCTCTCTCTCTCTCTCTCGTGTGTCTCTCTCTCTCGTGTCTCTCTCTCGTGTCTCTCTCTCTCTCGTGTCTCTCTCTCTCTCTCTCTGTCTCTTTGTCTCTCTCTCTCTCTCTTTCTCTCTCTCTCTCTCTTTCTCTCTCTCTGTCTCTGGTGCTTCTCATTAAAAAAAATGCATGAAATGAATTTGTTCAAAACTGTTGAACTATTGTCTTTTTCTGTCTTTGAGTCAAGTACTCAACACATTTCATGCACTGCAGTGCTAGCTAACTGTAGCTTATGCTTTCAGTACTAGATTCATTCTCTGATTCTTTGATTGGTGATTGGATGCACAAAATGTTAGTTCATACTAAAAGACCTGTGATAGGTTTGTGGACGTCCTCCGGAAGTCGTCATAATTACTGTGTAAGTCTATGGAAGGGGGTGAGCAAATATTACTGGAAACTTATTGGAAACTTTTATGTAATCTATCACAAGACATCTAATGGCCCTTTAAAGTACTTCAGATTATAACAGGAGTGATACCCACTTTATATAGCCCCGCTATTTTTATTTACAGCTGCTCTTCAATAATTTGTTATTCTCTTACTTTTTTTGGGGGGGAGGGGGTTCTTAAAACTGTTATATGGTTAAAAAAAACTTGGTTTCTGATTTGGTTTCTGATTTATTTTCTCTTGAACCATATGGTCACCTAGAAACTCATTGACAATATGGACACAGATATAATAAATTCATTCTATATATCAGTGGAGGCTCCTCCTCCTCAGAGGAGGATAGGGGTGGACCATCCTCCTCAGTGAAATTTCATAAAAATGAAAACTGTGAAACATTAAAAAGAATGTTTTTTATATCATTCGAATCAAAACAGTTTTTTTCAAATTACAGGAGATGGAGGAGGTACAGCACCTGGCAGAAGTATTCATCCTCTTGGTGTTTTTCCTGCTTTACAACCTGTAATTTAAATAGATTTTTATTTGGATTTCCTGTAATTGACATACACAAAAAAATTATAATTGGTGAAGTGAAATGAAAACAATTCCTTATTAAAAAAAAATGCAAAAAAAAAATACAACGTAAAAGTGGTGTGTGCATATGTATTCAACCCCTTTGCTATGAAGCCCCTAAATAAGATCTGGTGCAACCAATTACCTTCAGAAGTCACATAATTAGTTAAATAATGTTCAGCTGTGTGTCACATGATCTGTCACATGATCTCAGTATATATAGCCCTGTTCTGAAAGGCCCCAGAGTCTGCAACACCGCTAAGCAAGGGGCACCACCAAGTAAGTGGCACCATGAAGATCAAGGAGCTCTCCAAACAGGTCAGGGACAAAGTTGTGGAGAAGTACAGATCAGGGTTGGGTTATAAAAAAATATCAGAAACTTTGAACATCCCACGGAGCACCATTAAATCCATTATTAAAAAAATTGTAAGAATGTGGCACCACAACAAACCTGCCAAGAGAGGGCCGCCCACCAAAACTCACGGACCAGGCGAGGAGGGTATTAATGAGATAGGCAACAAAGAGACCAAAGATAACCCTGAAGGAGCTGCAAAGCTCCACAGCGGAGATTAGAGTATCTGTCCATAGGACCACTTTAAGTCGCACATGCCACAGAGCTGGGCTTTCAGAAGAGTGGCCAGAAAAAAGCCATTGCTTAAAGAAAAAAGTAAGCAAACACCTTTGGTGTTCACCAAAAGGCATGTTGGAGACTCCCCAAATATATGGAGGAAGGCACTCTGGTCAGATGAGACAAGAATGTAGCTTTTTGTCCATCAAGGAAAACCCTATGTCTGGTGCAAACCCAACACCTCTCATCACCCCGAGAACACCATCCCCACAGTGAAGCATGGTGGTGGCAGTATCATGCTGTGGGGTTGTGTTTCATCAGCAGTGACTGGTAAACTGGTCAGAATTGAAGAAATGATGGATGGCGCTAAATACAGGGAAATTCTTGAGGGAAACCTTTTTCAGTCTTCCAGAGATTTGAGACTGTGACGGAGGTTCACCTTCCAGCAGGACAATGACCCCATGCATACTGTTAAAGCAACGCTTGTGTGGTTTAAGGGGAAACATTTAAATGTCTTGGAATGGCCTAGTCAAAGCCCAGACCTCAATCCAATTGAGAATCTGTGGTATGATTTAAAGATTGCTGTACACCAGCGGAACCCGTCCAACACACCCAACTTGAAGGAGCTGGAGCAGAATGGGCAATAATCCCAGTGGCTAGATGTGCCAAGCTTATAGAGACGTACCCCAAGAGACTTGCAGCTGTAATTGGTATAAAAGGTGGCTCTAGAAAGTATTGACTTTGGGGGTTGAATAGTTATGCACATTCAAGTATTCTTTTTTTTTTTAAAATCTTATTTCTTGTTTTTTTTCACAATAAAAATATGTTGCATCTTCAAAGTGGCGGGTTGTGTAAATCAAATGATACAAGCAACCCAAAAATCAATTTTAATTCCAGGGTGTAAGGCAACAAAATAGGAAAAGGGGGGGATGAATACTTTCGCAAGCCACTTTGTATTATAAATAGTTTTCTTGTTTTTAGATCTTTATTTTTGAGTCCATTTTGTGCAAAATATTTAAATTTGCCTTTCTAACTTCAGTAGCTAGCTAGCAACAGAGTGTGCAGTTTTCTCCGCCAGAGTGGTGGAATGGCCAACGCTGACGATAACGGGGGACTTTTTTTGTTGACGAACCCCTTTTCATTCTCTGGGGTACACGGTGCGAATTAAAAGTGAGGGTCGACCTCTGCCTCAGATCAGTTTCATGAAGAAGGATTAAAAGGTGAGGGATGTTCAATGGGGCGGCAGGGTAGCCTAGTGGTTAGAGCGTTGGACTAGTAACCGGAAGGTTGTGAGTTCAAACCCCCGAGCTGACACAGCACAACTGTTGTTCTGCACCTGAACACCCCACTGTTCCCAGGCTGTCATTGAACATAAGAATGTGTTCTTAACTGACTGGTTGAATAAAAATAAACATGCCAACAAGGAGCTTTTCATTTTTTCATACCTGTTTTTGGAAAATCTGAGCCTTGGTCGAAAGTTTGGTACAGTGACCCGAAGAACGTTGATCGTCCAACAGGCAGCGCATGCCCAATTCAGATTCAGGGAGGGGGAAAAAAAAGCTGCATCGATCATGACAAAGGTCTGCGTATTCAAACTTCGCGACACAACAAGAAAATTTGAAAAAACGTTCTCAAGCGGCTTTTTTTCTTTCTTTCTGAAAGAATTTGCTTTTTTAGAGAATCTGGTTCCTTCAACAAAGGGACAATACAATTTTTTATTAAAAGTAATTCAAGTTGAAACTACCAAAGTTAATGATGTATTGCCTTTAGATTTTTCTGTTAATTGAAGATTCTGCAGACTTTGGTAAATTACCGGTAGCTTTGGTAAGAGGTACCATTAGGTACCATTAGGTACCCTAGGTAAGAAGCAGGCTCCTTTTCGTCAGCTCATCCAGAGGAGGTAGGAGAATAGCTACCCCTACAGAGTGCTGTTGAGGATTTCATTGCAAAACAGTTTGTTTTAATCAGTGATTTGGTGACTTAAATATATTTAGAATAGTTTTAATCTAAAAAAAAAATGTTATAACTTTTTCAATGATTTTTTATTATAAAAAAATTGTTTTGAATGAATTTCACTGACAAACACACACACACACACACACACACACACACAGACACACACACACACACACAGACACACACACACACGCACACACACAGACACACACACACACACATACACACACACAGACACATACACACACACAGACACAGACACACACACAGACACACACACACACACACACACACACACACACACACACACACACACACACACACACAGACACACACACACACACACACACACACACACACACACACACACACGCACACACACACACACACACAATACGTTGATTTAAAAGACGTGATCTGAGTAAGGCTTGAATAAGTGATGTGTTATAGAGATATCTCGGCTGGCTCTGTGCGCCACACCACGTATTCCTACACATTAACAAAGGAGCATATTTAGTCTGTTGATTTATACAAGTCCTATTTTCATTTTCTCAGACTTTTCTGTTAACATTTCTGCACGTCCCCACCTCATGTTCATTTCCTGACCCACCAAATATCTTTAGCCATCAATTTTTTTTAATTTTTGAACGACAAGGGGGAAAAAAGGAGAAAGAGAAATTCCCTGGTACAAAAGCGAGATTGATTGTTTGATGTAATAAGAGACAACCAGAAGAGTCTTTTGTGGTCTGTGTGTGGGAACATAAATCTGATGTGGTGATTCCCCACGCAAACCTCTCACTCAATGCTATCAGCAGTGCACACACTGAGTTAGGGTGTGTGTGTGTGTGAGAAAATGCTATCAGTGCTGATCTTATTGGGACTTGGCTGGCGTTCATGGCTCAGCTGATAACAGGAGATGTGGACACACACACACAAACACACACACACATACAACACACAAACAATCTAGTGCCAGTGGCCTGCAATGCACTACAACTGACCTTTACCATAATCTGGGGCTGGAACACATTGACTCACACACACACACACACACACACACAAACTGGGGGTCTGGGGTGGATCTGGTAGGTTGGGGAACAGGTTATTCACACTGGGGGTCTGGGGTGGGACTGGTAGGGAGGTTGGGGAACAGGTTATTCACACTGGGGGTCTGGGGTGGGACTGGTAGGGAGGTTGGGGAACAGGTTATTCACACTGGGGGTCTGGGGTGGGACTGGTAGGGAGGTTGGGGAACAGGTTATTCACACTGGGGGTCTGGGATGGGACTGGTAGGGAGGTTGGGGAACAGGTTATTCACACTGGGGGTCTGGGGTGGGACTGGTAGGGAGGTTGGGTAAAAGGTTATTCACACTGGGGGTCTGGGGTGGGACTGGTAGGGAGGTTGGGGAACAGGTTATTCACAATGTTGTTGCTGTTTTTAACTTCTGTCTTTGTTTCTCTCCCACCACTATGTTTTCAGAGTTTCTTGTTCATACTCTTCAGGAAGAAAGCCTCTTAAATCTGAATGAAGGAAAAAGGTGTCACGCCTGCTCCCCCTCCTTGGCACTCAGGGGGCGCCAGGCTGCCCATCATTACGCACACCTGTCACCATCATTACGCGCACCTGTCACTATCATTACGCGCACCTGTCACCATCATTACGCGCACCTGTCACCGTCATTACGCGCACCTGTCACCGTCATTACGCACACCTGTCACCATCATTACACGCACCTGTCACCATTATTACGCGCACCTGTCACCGTCATTACGCGCACCTGTCACCATCATTACGCGCACCTGTCACCATCATTACGCGCACCTGTCACCATCATTACGCGCACCTGTCACCAACATTACGTGCACCAGCGCATCTTTCGACTCACCTGGACTCCATTACTTTGTTGATTTTCCTGTCCTATATCTGTCTGTTCCTCGGTTTGATCCCTGTGTTGTTGTTATGTTTCCCCCTGTCCAGACGCTGTCCTTGTGGGTTAGTTTTTTAAATGTTCCCTCCCTGTACGTGCTTCTCATCTCCCAGCGTCTGTCCTTACAAAAGGGTTTCTTGTTTTACCTCTGAATGAAGGAAAAGCAGAAGATAGAGTGGCTAGAAATACAAAATGAAAGTTGTATCTTTTCAGGTATATTTCTCCCAACTGCCGTTTTGTTTGTTTTTCTTTCTGTTGTTTTGAACAGGCAGTACTTTAAAGAGGACTGTGATTAAAGATAATGATATTATTTGAGAGGTGGTCAGTGAGAATACACCACGGCACAACCATCGTGCCGCTACAAGTACCCGTCTAATTCTTCCATAACCGTTGTGGTGTCAATGCTATAATTGTATGTCCCCTGAAATAAGAGAGTATAGCTCTACCGAGGCTGTATACATCCCAAATGGCTCCCTATCCCCTATAGGCCATGGCCAAAAGTAGTGGACTACGGAGGGAACAAATGGCTCCCTATTCCCTATAGGCCATGGTCAAAAGTAGTGGACTACGGAGGGGACAAATGGCTCCCTATCCCCTATGGGCCATGGTCAAAAGTAGTGGACTACGGAGGGGACAAATGGCTCCCTATCCCCTATAGGCCATGACCAAAAGTAGTGGACTACAGAGGGGACAGGCTGCCATTTGGGATGGAAACTCCAGCTCTACTACAGTGTCTTCAGTTCACCAACTGGCCGTCTCAGACAGGCAGAATTCTGTTTGCCACAAACTATTCTGTGGTCAGCACAGCTATTTGGAAACTGTTCTGTGGTCAGCACAGCTATTTGGAAAATGTTAAATACATGAGAGGGGGGGGGGGGGGGGTTCGCAACCTACAGTGTGTGCACGCACATGTGCACGTGTGTGCGTGCTGTGTGTGTGTGTATAAAGTATGCATTAATGTGGAGTGTTTAACATGTAAAAGATGTGTGTTGCCCTACGTGTGTTTAACAGTGTGTGTGTGTGTGTGTGTGTGTGTGTGTGTGTGTGTGTGTGTGTGTGTGTGTGTCTGTGTGTGTGTGTGTGTGTGTGTGTGTGTGTGTGTCTGTGTGTGTGTGTGTGTGTGTGTGTGTGTGTGTGTGTGTGTGTGTGTGTGGTATGACAGAGAGAGGGACTGTATAACATCAACACATCAGTAGTAGACTTCAGGGGTGGTAAACAGTGTTACTGACGCTGGCTCCTCACAACAATTAGTCTTTAAATATAGACGCGGTTGTAACACTGGAGCGTTGGCCTAGGTCTGGAGGGACTGCCCTGCCTCAGTCAGCCTGACCTCAGGGCTCCAGCGCTGGGATGACTGGAGCCTGAGACGCCTCTGCTGAGACAGAGATACTACTACCACATGTAGGCATACACACAAACAAACACACACACACACACAACACATACGGTTGAAGTCAGAAGTTTACATACACCTTAGTCAAATACATTTAAACTCAGTTTTTCACAATTCCTGACATTTAATCCTTGTAAAACTTATTTGTCTTAGGTCAGTTAGGATCACCACTTTATTTTAAGAATGTGAAATGTCAGAATAATAGTAGAGACAATTATTTATTTCAGCTTTTATTTCTTTCATCACATTCCCAAGGGGTCAGAAGTTTACATACACTCAATTAGTATTTGGTCATTCTGTTCACCTGACTTGACTGAATTCCTCACAATCAAATGTCGACCGCATTATCTACCAAGAGAATTCTCTTCGATTATAATCACAGCCGCATATCGCAGACCACAGACACATCGATGGTCCTGAACGAACTTCATTTGACTCTATTTTTATTTTTTGTTATCTTATTTCACCTTTATTTAACCAGGTCAGTTGAGAACAAGGATATTGGAGGCTATTTTGTAAATGACATCGCCGAAGTCGAGGAATGGTAGAATGGTCAGTTTTACAAGGGTATGTTTGGCAGCATGAGTGAAGGAGGCTTGGTTGCGAAATAGGAAGCAGATTCTAGATTTAACTTTGGATTGGAGATGTTTGATGTGAGTCTGGAAGGAGAGTTTACAGTCTAGCCAGACACCTAGGTATTTGTAGTTGTCCACATATTCTAAGTCAGAGCCGTCCAGAGTAGTGATGTTAGACAGGCGTGCAGGTGCAGGCCGCGATTGTTTGAAGAGCATGCATTTAGTTTTACTTGTATTTAAGAGCAATTGGAGGCCACGGAAGGAGAGTTGTATGGCATTGAAGCTCGCCTGGAGGTTTGTTAACACAGTGTCCAAAGAAGGGCCAGAAGTATACAGAATGGTGTCTGTCGTCTGCGTAGAGGTGGATCAGAGACTCACCAGCAGCAAGAGCGACATCATTGATGTATACAGAGAAGAGAGGCGGCCGATAATTGAACCCTGTGGCACTCCCATAGAGACTGCCAGAGTCCCGGCCACTCTGTATATATGTATACAAATGTATATAAATACACATAAATATATATATACATATATATGAGTATGTATACACATTACCAGTTAAAAGTTTGGACACACCTACTCATTCAAGGGTTTATCTATATTTTTACTATTTCTAAACTGTAGAATAAAAGTGATACACACTAGGCAAGTAAGTCAAGTGAAGACAACAACAGGCCGTCCGCCAACAACAGGCCGTCCGAACAACTCAAAATATATTTTAGATTTGAGATTCTTCAAAGTAGCCACCCTTTGCCTTGATG
The DNA here is from genome assembly GCF_013265735.2 of Oncorhynchus mykiss. Taxonomy (NCBI): domain Eukaryota; kingdom Metazoa; phylum Chordata; class Actinopteri; order Salmoniformes; family Salmonidae; genus Oncorhynchus; species Oncorhynchus mykiss. The sequence continues at coordinate 74,201,994 of NC_048573.1, forward strand.
ACAGCTTTGCACACGCTTGGCTTTCTCTCAACCAGCTTCATGAGGTAGTGACCTGGAATGCATTTCAATTAACAAGTGTGCCTTGTTCAAAGTGAATTTGTGGATTTCTTTTCCTTCATAATGTGCTTGAGCCAATCAGTTGTGTTGTGATAAGGTAGGGGTGGTATAGAGAAGATAGACCTATTTGGTAAAAGACCAAGTCAATATTATGGCAAGAACAGCTCAAATAAGCAAAGACAAATGACAATCCATCATTACTTTAAGACATGAAGGTCAGTCAAGACGGAACATTTCAAGAACTTTGAATGTTTCTTCAAGTGCAGTCGCAAAACCATCAAGCGCTATGATGAGTTAGCTGCAGATGATTCATTAGAGAGTTCATTAGAGATCTCAGCCTCAGAAATTGCAGCCCAAATAAATGCTCACAGAGTTCAAGTAACAGACACATCTCAACATCAACTGTTCAGAGGTGACTGTGTGAATCAGGCCTTCATGGACAAATTGCTGCAAAGAAACCACTAGTAAAGGACAGCAATAAGAAGAAGATACTTGCTTGGGCCAAAAAACACGAGCAATGGACACTAGACCGGTGGAAATCTGTCTTTTGGGTCTGATGACCCCAAATATGAGACGTTTGATTGCAAACGCTGTGTCTTTGTGAGATGCAGAGTAGGTGAAGCATGGAGGAGGAGGTGTGATGGTGCTTTGTGAGATGGAGAGTAGGTGAAGCATGGAGGAGGAGGTGTGATGTCTTTGTGAGACGGCGAGTAGGTGAACGGACGATCTCGGAATGTGTGGTCCCCACCGTGAAGCATGGAGGAGGTGTGATGGTGTGGGGGGGATTTGCTGGTGACAAATCAAAGAATTCAAGGTACACTTATCCAGCATGGCTACCACAGCATTCTGCAGCAATACTCCAGCCCATCTGGTTTGAACTTTTTTTTCTACCTTTTGTTAACTAGGCAGTTAGTCAGTTAAGAACACATTCTTATTTTCAATGACGGCCTAGGAACAGTGGGTTAACTGCCTTGTTCAGGGACAAAACAACAGATTATTACCTTGTCAGCTCTTGCAACCTTCAAGTTACAAGTCCAATGCTCTAAACACTAGGCTACCTGCCGCCCCTACACTCTAACCACTAGGCTACCTGCCGCCCCTACACTCTAACCACTAGGCTACCCTGCCGCCCCAACACTCTAACCACTAGGCTACCTGCCTCCTCTACACTCTAACCACTAGGCTACCCTACCGCCCCTACACTCTAACCACTAGGCTACCCTGCCGCCCCTACACTCTAACCACTAGGCTACCCTGCCGCCCCTACACTCTAACCACTAGGCTACGCTGCCTCCCCTACACTCTAACCACTAGGCTTTGCTGCCGCCCCTACACTCTAACCACTAGGCTACGCTGCCACCTCTACACTCTAACCACTAGGCTACGCTGCCACCTCTACACTCTAACCACTAGGCTACCCTGTCGCCCCTACACTCTAACCACTAGACTACCCTGCCGTCCCTACACTCTAACCACTAGGCTACGCTGCCACCTCTACACTCTAACCACTAGGCTACCCTGCCGCCCCTACACTCTAACCACTAGGCTACCCTGCCGCCTCTACACTCTAACCACTAGGCTACGCTGCCACCTCTACACTCTAACCACTAGGCTACGCTGCCACCTCTACACTCTAACCACTAGGCTACCCTGCCGTCCCTACACTCTAACCACTAGGCTACGCTGCCTCCCCTACACTCTAACCACTAGGCTATGCTGCCGCCCCTACACTCTAACCACTAGGCTACGCTGCCACCTCTACACTCTAACCACTAGGCTACCCTGCCGCCCCTACACTCTAACCACTAGGCTACCATGCCGCCCCTTATTGGGACTATCATTTGTTTTTCAACAGGACAATGACCCAACCCACCTCCAGGCTGAGAATGATGGAATGCTTCATCAGATGACCTGGCCTTCACAATCACCTGACCTCAACCTAATTGAGATGGTTTGGGATGTGTTGGACCACAGAGTGAAGGAAAAGCAGCCAACAAGTGCTGAGCATATGTGAGAACTCAAGAAAAGCATTCCAGGTGAAGATGGTTGAGAGAATGCCAAGATTGGGCAAAGCTGTCATCAAGGCAAAGCGTGGATACTTTATTGCTTACTACACGATTCCATATGTCTTATTTCATAGTTCTGATGTCTTCACTATTATTCCACAATGTAGAAAATAAAATAAAGAAAAACCCTTGAATGAGTAGGTGTCTAAACTTTTGCTGGTACTGTATATATATATATATATATGCTGCCTGCAGTTTTGTGCTTCAGTGGGCTGATTGATTGATCCCTTGGGTAATGGCTCTAATGAAATCATATTGGAGGACAACAGCAGTCTTGAAAACCACATCTTGCATGAGAAGAGAGGGGAAATGTGCCTCCAAAAATTGCAAATGAGAGACAGACAGACAGACAGACAGACAGGCAGACAGGCAGACACAGACAGACAGACACAGACAGACAGGCAGGCACAGACAGACAGACAGACAGACAGACAGACAGACAGACAGACAGACAGACAGACAGACAGACAGACAGACAGACAGACAGGCAGAGACACAGACAGCCAGACACAGACAGACAGACAGGCAGGCACAGACAGACAGACAGACACAGACAGCCAGACACAGACAGACAGACAGACAGACAGACAGACAGACAGACAGACAGACAGACAGGCAGGCAGGCAGGCAGAGACACAGACAGACAGACAGACAGACAGACAGACAGACACAGACAGCCAGACACAGACAGACAGCCAGACACAGACAGACAGACAGAGAGACACAGACAGACAGAAAGACAGACCCCCCTGAGATCCGCTCCAGCCCCTTTACAGCCCCCTACTCCACAGCAGGAAGAGAGCACATTCTCTGCTTCACACTGTTCCCTCTATTCTTCTCCCTATACTCAAGGGACACAACTTAGAGGGAGAACAAAACATAACATAAAAAAGTCTCAAGCTGTTCGTTGGTTGGGGGGCAGAAAGGGAGAGAAGCAAGCGGACGAGAAAGCAGGCAGGCGGGAGGAGGAAATGGCTGTGAGGGGAAGAGAGAGAAAGAGAGAGAGAGAGAGAGAGAGAGAGAGAGAGAGAGAGAGAGAGCCGGGTGAGAGTTGGCCGGTCCAGTCCTTCCCACAGAATGGTCAGACAGAGCAGTGTGGCACATGGAGGCCAGCTACGGACCCCAATCCGTCCGTCCGTCCGTCTGTCCCGCTGTGGTCAGGCCAAGCAGGAAGTGCTGCAGTCCCCAGCTGAGCCAGGTCAAGGTTGGAGAGAGGGATAGGAGGGGGAGGAGGATTAGAGCGGTTAGGGTGCATGGCATGATAGGGACCGCTGAGGAGAGAGGTGAGTTAAGAAAGGAGTAAGAGAATGATGTGCTGAGGAGCTGATGAAAGAAAGGAGTGAAAAGCATGAAAAGGAGAGATGGGTGAGGTAGGAAGAGAGATGGATGAGGTAGGAAGAGATGGATGAGGTAGGAAGAGAGATGGATGAGGTAGGAAGAGAGATCGATGAGGTAGGAAGAGAGATGGATGATGTAGGAAGGGAGATGGATGAGGGAGGAAGGGAGATGGATGAGGTAGGAAGGGAGATGGATGAGGTAGGAAGAGAGATGGATGATGTAGGAAGGGAGATGGATGAGGGAGGAAGGGAGATGGATGAGGTAGGAAGGGAGATGGATGAGGTAGGAAGGGAGATGGATGAGGTAGGAAGGGAGATGGATGAGGTAGGAAGGGAGATGGATGAGGTAGGAAGGGAGATGGATGAGGTAGGAAGGGAGATGGATGAGGTAGGAAGGGAGATGGATGAGGTAGGAAGGGAGTTGGATGAGGTAGGAAGGGAGATGGATGAGGTAGGAAGGGAGATGGATGAGGTAGGAAGGGAGATGGATGAGGTAGGAAGGGAGATGGATGAGGTAGGAAGGGAGATGGATGAGGTAGGAAGGGAGATGGATGAGGTAGGAAGGGAGATGGATGAGGTAGGAAGGGAGTTGGATGAGGTAGGAAGGGAGTTGGATGAGGTAGGGAGGGAGTTGGATGAGGTAGGGAGGGAGATGAATGAGGTAGGATGGGAAATGGATGAGGTAGGTTGAAATCAAATCAGGTAGATCGGAGATGGATGAGGTAGGAAGAGAGGTGGATGAGGTAGGAAGGGAGTTGGATGAGGTAGGAAGAGAGATGGATGAGGTAGGATGGGAAATGGATGAGGTAGGTTCACGTCAAATCAGGTAGGATGGGAGATGGATAAGGTAGGAAGGGAGTTGGCTGAGGTAGGAACAGAGATGGATGAGGTAGGAAGGGAGGTGGATGAGGTAGGAAGAGAGATGGATGAGGTAGGAAGGGAGTTGGATGAGGTAGGAAGAGAGATGGATGAGGTAGGAAGGGAGTTGGATGAGGTAGGAAGGGAGATGGGAGATGGATGAGGTAGGATGAGGTAGGAAGAGAGTTGGATGAGGTAGGATGGGAAATGGATGAGGTAGGTTCACGTCAAATCAGGTAGGATGGGAGATGGATAAGGTAGGAAGGGAGTTGGCTGAGGTAGGAACAGAGATGGATGAGGTAGGAAGGGAGGTGGATGAGGTAGGAAGAGAGATGGATGAGGTAGGAAGGGAGTTGGATGAGGTAGGAAGGGAGATGGGAGATGGATGAGGTAGGATGAGGTAGGAAGAGAGTTGGATGAGGTAGGAAGGGAGATGGATGATGTAGGAAGGGAGATGGATGAAGTAGGAAGGGAAATGGATGAGGTAGGAAGGGAGTTGAGGAGGGGGACGTGACCAACCTTAGAGGCTGCTGCCCTATATACATAGACATGGAATCCATGGTCACTTTACCAACGTTTACATACTGCATTACTCATCTCATATGTGCATACTCTGTTCTATTCTACTGTGTTTTAGTCAATGCCACTTCGACATCGCTCATCCTATAATTTAAATAGTTCTTAAATCCATTTGTTTCACTTTTTAGATTCGTATGTATTGTTGTGAATTGTTAGATACTACTTTCGCTGTTGGAACGAGGAACACAAGCATTTCGATACACCCGCAATAGCATCTGCTAAAAATGTGTATGTGACCAATAACATTCCATTTTGATTTGATATCTATAGAGACGGGGCCAGAACGAATCAGTTGGATGGGCGTTTGATTTCCATGTTGTTGTTTTTTTTTTCACGAGATCTCCTACAGTATGTGTTCAAGTTAAACAAATGATTAACACGAAAAGGAGCTCCTCTTCAAGCTAATAGTGTAATTGATGCATGCCATTATATGCTATCGGAAAAATATATAATTTGGTTATCTTTGAAGGTCATACATTGGTAACGTTTAAAATGAGAAAAATACGTATTTTAAATATCACAAGCATTTTCATTAGTTTATGTTACTATAGTATATATGTAAACACGTTCAGGTGTTCAATACATCATATTCTTAGTTACTATTAAAACAGAAAGCGTATGGGTTGGAACAGCTTATTTCTATCGTGACAAAAAAAAATTCACCAAACATGCTTGATAACGGTTAATACCGGCAAAAAATGTATAATGTCATTTTAATGAATGTGTTCTCAGTGATGACATTTTGTGCTGATAATTGACCCAAAGCATTGGCTTGTTCTGTCCAACCGGTTCAGTCCTTTCTTCTCTGCTGTCTTTATGCGCACCATTCTGGCTTTTTTGCGCTCAGGCCTCGGAGGTTTAGGATTCAGGCCTCGGAGGTGTACGATTCAGGCCTCGGAGGTGTAGAGTTCAGGCCTCGGAGGTGTACGATTCATGCCTCGAAGGTGTAGAGTTCAGGCCTCGGAGGTGTACGATTCAGGCCTCGGAGGTGTAGAGTTCAGGCCTCGGAGGTGTAGAGTTCAGGCCTCAGAGGTGTAGGATTCAGGCCTCGGAGGTGTAGGATTCAGGCCTCGGAGGTGTAGAGTTCAGGCCTCGGAGGTGTAGAGTTCAGGCCTCGGAGGTGTAGAGTTCAGGCCTCGGAGGTGTAGAGTTCAGGCCTCGGAGGTGTAGAGTTCAGGCCTCAGAGGTGTAGGATTCAGGCCTCGGAGGTGTAGAGTTCAGGCCTCGGAGGTGTAGAGTTCAGGCCTCGGAGGTGTAGAGTTCAGGCCTCGGAGGTGTAGGATTCAGGCCTCGGAGTTGTAGGATTCAGGCCTCGGGAGGTGTAGGATTCAGGCCTCGGGAGGTGTAGGGTTCAGGCTGAGGCCTCGGAGGTTTGGGTTCAGGCTGAGGATCAGAATCAGAAGAATAATCATCAGTGATTTCATCATGATACACTTATTCTCCATCTGAGTCAATTTTCATTGAGTTTGTAGCAACGCTAACGCAACATGTGCATTCATTCATCGTGGTCTTCCTCCCATTGTCAGTTACACACGCTCCCACTGGGAATTCCAAGTACGCTCGGCGAGCAGACTGATAAAACTTATTGGATTTGAGATTAGAATGGATCAATACAATATAATGGCACTCCCTGTTCTTCATTCACAATTGGTGATGACATATTTATGCATTGTTTGCTTCCCCTTTGGTAATCAACTCACCCTTTCTCCCCCATCATACCTTACTTCTTCATTTACTTAATCTGCATGTGCGAAAGTAGTACTGTTGTGAATTGTTAGATATTACTGCACTGTTGGAACTAGGAACACAAGCATTTCGCTACACCCACAATAATAATCTGTTAAATATGTGTATGTGACCAATAAACATTTTATTTGACCTTTGTTTAACTAGGCAAGTCAGTCAAGGAGAGATTCTTATTGACAATGACAGCCTAGGAACAGTGGGTTAACTGCCTTGTTCAGGGGCAGAACGACAGATTTTTTTTTACCCTCTCAGGGATTCAATCTAGCAACCTTGCGGTTACTGGCTCAACTCACTAACCACTAGGCTACCTGCCTCCCCAAACTTGCTTTGGTTTGAACAGTACATAAAGAAGTGAAAACCCTGTGCTCTCACAGCAGTGGAATGTATTCCTGGACGTGAAGAGAACCAGCATTCCCCAAAAATTGACCAAGGAAAAAGAAAAACACATTCTCTGTGTTTCATACATTTCCTTCAATTTGCATGAGGCTATATTGAAAATGTAACTGTTCTGGTCTTTGTAGTTCAGCAGCCTATATTGAAAATGTAACTGTTCTGGTCTTTGTAGTTCAGCAGCCTATATTGAAAATGTAACTGTTCTGGTCTTTGTAGTTCAACAGCCTATATTGAAAATGTAACTGTTCTGGTCTTTGTAGTTCAACAGCCTATATTTAAAATGTAACTGTTCTGGTCTTTGTAGTTCAGCAGCCTATATTGAAAATGTAACTGTTCTGGTCTTTGTAGTTCAGCAGCCTGTATTGAAAATGTAACTGTTCTGGTCTTTGTAGTTCAGCAGAAATGTATATATACATTTCGGTTTTGTGATGAAACAAAAGGTGTGGTTGAATTTATTCTGTCACTGTGTCTTCTTATTGTCTCAGCCTTTAGGCCTCTACATCACGGTGTCAAGGCATATGAACTAACATGTTATGGAGCAAACAGCACAATTATCACAACACATAGGTTGTAAACATTTATTTTCTTTCCTGGTGTTACGTCCGTCATTCGAATGAGACCAAGGTGCAGCGTGGTAGGCGTACATTTTCTTTATTATATTAAATGTTCACCAAAAACAAAAACAACTCAACGAACGAAAAGCTTAGGAGTGCAACACATGCAACAAACAAAGACAAGATCCCACAACAGAAAGTGGGAAAAAGGGCTGCCTAAGTAAGATCTCCAATCAGAGACAACGATAGACTCTGATTGGGAACCATACTCGGCCAAAAACAGAGAAATAGACAACATAGAATGCCCACCCCAAATCACACCCTGAACTAACCAAATAGAGAAATAAAACATCTCTCTAAGGTCAGGGCGTGACTCCTGGCTTGACTCCCCCCCCCTCAAGTGATTTTACCCATGCTCCTCTATTGTTCCAGATGCTGCTTCTGGGGAGTAACAACTTTTATTGTTCAAAAACATTTTGATGGATATTTTCTAGTGTGAAAAGTAATCATTCTTTTGGAGAGTTTTGGTTTTCTGGACGTTTTGCAAACGACGATATGGTGTGGTGTAAACACTGATTGACGGTGGAAAGAGGAAGAGACTTACTGACAGCAGGGTAGCCAGCCACATAGGAGAGGGTCAGTCTGAGGTAAGGTGCATGGTGGAGCCCATTGTTTGGTTGTATTACTGTATTTCCTGCCACTGTCCAGGCCAGATCGGCCACCGTTATGTCCCAAATGGCACCCCGTTTCCCTATAGTGTACTACCGGAGCTCTATGGACCCTGGTCTAAAGTAGTGCACTACATAGGGAATAAGCGTACCAATTTGAGACACGACCCCACCACATTCCGCCAGTGTGACTCAAATCTCAGCTTCGGAGACAGGAACATGGTGATATCATCGTTATGGGCTAGCAGAATGAGGACATGAGAACATCTGTCGTGACACGGGTTGGACAACGGGCAAGCTACACACACACACACACACCACAAAAACCAGACACCACACACACACACACACACACACACACACACACACCGGACCACACACACCACACACACACACAGGATAAACCGACTGCCTCGTTGTTGAAGAGTGGACTCAGAGCCGGCAGCAGAGAGGGTTGTTGGCTGGGCAGAGAGCCAGCTGCAGAGAGGGTTGTTGAAGGCTGGCCAGAGGGTTGTTGAAGGCTGGGCTCAGAGCCAGCAGCAGAGAGGGTTGTTGAAGGCTGGGTAGAGAGCCAGAGGGTTGTTGAAGGCTGAACTCAGAGCCAACAGCAGAGAGGGTTGTTTAAGGGTGGACAGAGAGCCAGCAGCAGAGAGGGTTGTTGAAGGCTGGACTCAGAGCCAGCAGCAGAGAGGGTTGTTGAAGGCTGGACAGAGAGCCAGAGGGTTGTTGAAGGCTGGACTCAGAGCCGGCAGCAGAAAGGGTTGTTGAATGCTGGACTCAGAGCCAGCAGCAGAGAGGGTTGATGAAGTCTGGACTCAGAGCCAGCAGCAGAGAGGGATGTTGAAGGGTGGACAGAGAGCCAGCAGCAGAGAGGGTTGTTGAAGGCTGGGCAGAGAGCCAGAGGGTTGTTGAAGGCTGGACTCAGAGCCAACAGCAGAGAGGGTTGTTTAAGGGTGGAGAGAGCCAGCAGCAGAGAGGGTTGTTGAAGGCTGGGCAGAGAGCCAGAGGGTTGTTGAAGGCTGGACTCAGAGTAAGCAGCAGAGAGGGTTGTTGAAGGCTGGGCAGAGAGCCTGCAGCAGAGAGGGTTGTTGAAGGCTGGGCAGAGATCCAGAGGGTTGTTGGAGGCTGGACTCAGAGCCAACAGCAGAGAGGGTTGTTTAAGGGTGGACAGAGGGCCAGCAGCAGAGAGGGTTGTTGAAGGCTGGACTCAGAGCCAGCAGCAGAGAGGGTTGTTGAAGGCTGGACTCAGAGCCAGCAGCAGAAAGGGTTGTTGAAGGCTGGGCTCAGAGCCAGAAGCAGAGATGGTTGTTTAAGGCTGGCCAGAGGGTTGTTGAAGGCTGGGCTCAGAGCCAGCAGCAGAGAGGGTTGTTGAAGGCTGGGTAGAGAGCCAGAGGGTTGTTGAAGGCTGGACTCAGAGCCGGCAGCAGAAAGGGTTGTTGAAGGCTGGACTCAGAGCCGGCAGCAGAGAGGGTTGTTGGCTGGGCAGAGAGCCAGCTGCAGAGAGGGTTGTTGAAGGCTGGACTCAGAGCCAGCAGCAGAGAGGGTTGTTGAAGGCTGGACTCAGAGCCAACAGCAGAGAGGGTTGTTTAAGGGTGGACAGAGAGCCAGCAGCAGAGAGGGTTGTTGAAGGCTGGACTCAGAGCCGGCAGCAGAGAGGGTTGTTGGCTGGGCAGAGAGCCAGCAGCAGAGAGGGTTGTTGAAGGCTGGACTCAGAGCCAGCAGCAGAGAGGGTTGTTGAAGGCTGGACTCAGAGCCGGCAGCAGAGAGGGTTGTTGGCTGGGCAGAGAGCCAGCTGCAGAGAGGGTTGTTGAAGGCTGGACTCAGAGCCAGCAGCAGAGAGGGTTGTTGAAGGGTGGACAGAGAGCCAACAGCAGAGAGGGTTGTTTAAGGGTGGACAGAGAGCCAGCAGCAGAGAGGGTTGTTGAAGGCTGGACTCAGAGCCAGCAGCAGAGAGGGTTGTTGAAGGGTGGACAGAGAGCCAGCAGCAGAGAGGGTTGTTGAAGGCTGGACTCAGAGCCAGCAGCAGAGAGGGTTGTTGAAGGCTGGACTTAGAGCCAACAGCAGAGAGGGTTGTTTAAGGATGGACAGAGAGCCAGCAGCAGAGAGGGTTGTTGAAGGCTGGACTCAGAGCCAGCAGCAGAGAGGGTTGTTGAAGGCTGGGCAGAGAGCCAGAGGGTTGTTGAAGGCTGGACTCAGAGCCAACAGCAGAGAGGGTTGTTTAAGGGTGGAGAGAGCCAGCAGCAGAGAGGGTTGTTGAAGGCTGGGCAGAGAGCCAGAGGGTTGTTGAAGGCTGGACTCAGAGCCTGCAGCAGAGAGGGTTGTTGAAGGCTGGGCAGAGATCCAGAGGGTTGTTGGAGGCTGGACTCAGAGCCAACAGCAGAGAGGGTTGTTGAAGGCTGGGCAGAGAGCCAGAGGGTTGTTGAAGGCTGGACTCAGAGCCGGCAGCAGAAAGGGTTGTTGAAGGCTGGACTCAGAGCCGGCAGCAGAGAGGGTTGTTGGCTGGGCAGAGAGCCAGCTGCAGAGAGGGTTGTTGAAGGCTGGACGCAGAGCCAGCAGCAGAGAGGGTTGATGAAGGCTGGACTCAGAGCCAGCAGCAGAGAGGGTTGTTGAAGGGTGGACAGAGAGCCAGCAGCAGAGAGGGTTGTTGAAGGCTGGGCAGAGAGCCAGAGGGTTGTTGAAGGCTGGACTCAGAGCCAACAGCAGAGAGGGTTGTTTAAGGGTGGAGAGAGCCAGCAGCAGAGAGGGTTGTTGAAGGCTGGACTCAGAGCCGGCAGCAGAGAGGGTTGTTGGCTGGGCAGAGAGCCAGCTGCAGAGAGGGTTGTTGAAGGCTGGACTCAGAGCCAGCAGCAGAGAGGGTTGTTGAAGGGTGGACAGAGAGCCAACAGCAGAGAGGGTTGTTTAAGGGTGGACAGAGAGCCAGCAGCAGAGAGGGTTGTTGAAGGCTGGACTCAGAGCCAGCAGCAGAGAGGGTTGTTGAAGGGTGGACAGAGAGCCAGCAGCAGAGAGGGTTGTTGAAGGCTGGACTCAGAGCCAGCAGCAGAGAGGGTTGTTGAAGGCTGGACTTAGAGCCAACAGCAGAGAGGGTTGTTTAAGGATGGACAGAGAGCCAGCAGCAGAGAGGGTTGTTGAAGGCTGGACTCAGAGCCAGCAGCAGAGAGGGTTGTTGAAGGCTGGGCAGAGAGCCAGAGGGTTGTTGAAGGCTGGACTCAGAGCCAACAGCAGAGAGGGTTGTTTAAGGGTGGAGAGAGCCAGCAGCAGAGAGGGTTGTTGAAGGCTGGGCAGAGAGCCAGAGGGTTGTTGAAGGCTGGACTCAGAGCCTGCAGCAGAGAGGGTTGTTGAAGGCTGGGCAGAGATCCAGAGGGTTGTTGGAGGCTGGACTCAGAGCCAACAGCAGAGAGGGTTGTTGAAGGCTGGGCAGAGAGCCAGAGGGTTGTTGAAGGCTGGACTCAGAGCCGGCAGCAGAAAGGGTTGTTGAAGGCTGGACTCAGAGCCGGCAGCAGAGAGGGTTGTTGGCTGGGCAGAGAGCCAGCTGCAGAGAGGGTTGTTGAAGGCTGGACGCAGAGCCAGCAGCAGAGAGGGTTGATGAAGGCTGGACTCAGAGCCAGCAGCAGAGAGGGTTGTTGAAGGGTGGACAGAGAGCCAGCAGCAGAGAGGGTTGTTGAAGGCTGGGCAGAGAGCCAGAGGGTTGTTGAAGGCTGGACTCAGAGCCAACAGCAGAGAGGGTTGTTTAAGGGTGGAGAGAGCCAGCAGCAGAGAGGGTTGTTGAAGGCTGGGTAGAGAGCCAGAGGGTTGTTGAAGGCTGGACTCAGAGTAAGCAGCAGAGAGGGTTGTTGAAGGCTGGGCAGAGATCCAGAGGGTTGTTGGAGGCTGGACTCAGAGCCAACAGCAGAGAGGGTTGTTTAAGGGTGGACAGAGGGCCAGCAGCAGAGAGGGTTGTTGAAGGCTGGACTCAGAGCCAGCAGCAGAGAGGGTTGTTGAAGGCTGGACTCAGAGCCAGCAGCAGAGAGGGTTGTTGAAGGCTGGACTCAGAGCCAGCAGCAGAAAGGGTTGTTGAAGGCTGGGCTCAGAGCCAGAAGCAGAGATGGTTGTTTAAGGCTGGCCAGAGGGTTGTTGAAGGCTGGGCTCAGAGCCAGCAGCAGAGAGGGTTGTTGAAGTCTGGGTAGAGAGCCAGAGGGTTGTTGAAGGCTGGACTCAGAGCCAACAGCAGAGAGGGTTGTTTACGGGTGGACAGAGAGACAGCAGCAGAGAGGGTTGTTGAAGGCTGGACTCAGAGCCAGCAGCAGAGAGGGTTGTTGAAGGCTGGACAGAGAGCCAGAGGGTTGTTGAAGGCTGGACTCAGAGCCGGCAGCAGAAAGGGTTGTTGAAGGCTGGACTCAGAGCCGGCAGCAGAGAGGGTTGTTGGCTGGGCAGAGAGCCAGCTGCAGAGAGGGTTGTTGAAGGCTGGACTCAGAGCCAGCAGCAGAGAGGGTTGTTGAAGGCTGGACTCAGAGCAGGCAGCAGAAAGGGTTGTTGAAGGCTGGACTCAGAGCCGGCAGCAGAGAGGGTTGTTGGCTGGGCAGAGAGCCAGCTGCAGAGAGGGTTGTTGAAGGCTGGACGCAGAGCCAGCAGCAGAGAGGGTTGATGAAGGCTGGACTCAGAGCCAGCAGCAGAGAGGGTTGTTGAAGGGTGGACAGAGAGCCAGCAGCAGAGAGGGTTGTTGAAGGCTGGGCAGAGAGCCAGAGGGTTGTTGAAGGCTGGACTCAGAGCCAACAGCAGAGAGGGTTGTTTAAGGGTGGAGAGAGCCAGCAGCAGAGAGGTTTGTTGAAGGCTGGGTAGAGAGCCAGAGGGTTGTTGAAGGCTGGACTCAGAGTAAGCAGCAGAGAGGGTTGTTGAAGGCTGGGCAGAGATCCAGAGGGTTGTTGGAGGCTGGACTCAGAGCCAACAGCAGAGAGGGTTGTTTAAGGGTGGACAGAGGGCCAGCAGCAGAGAGGGTTGTTGAAGGCTGGACTCAGAGCCAGCAGCAGAGAGGGTTGTTGAAGGCTGGACTCAGAGCCAGCAGCAGAAAGGGTTGTTGAAGGCTGGGCAGAGAGCCTGCAGCAGAGAGGGTTGTTGAAGGCTGGGCAGAGATCCAGAGGGTTGTTGGAGGCTGGACTCAGAGCCAACAGCAGAGAGGGTTGTTGAAGGGTGGACAGAGGGCCAGCAGCAGAGAGGGTTGTTGAAGGCTGGACTCAGAGCCAGCAGCAGAGAGTGTTGTTGAAGGCTGGATTCAGAGCCAGCAGCAGAGAGAGTTGTTGAAGGCTGGACTCAGAGCCAGCAGCAGAAAGGGTTGTTGAAGGCTGGGCTCAGAGCCAGAAGCAGAGATGGTTGTTTAAGGCTGGCCAGAGGGTTGTTGACGGCTGGGCTCAGAGCCAGCAGCAGAGAGGGTTGTTGAAGGCTGGGTAGAGAGCCAGAGGGTTGTTGAAGGCTGGACTCAGAGCCAACAGCAGAGAGGGTTGTTTAAGGGTGGGCAGAGAGCCAGCAGCAGAGAGGGTTGTTGAAGGCTGGACTCAGAGCCAGCAGCAGAGAGGGTTGTTGAAGGCTGGACAGAGAGCCAGAGGGTTGTTGAAGGCTGGACTCAGAGCCAACAGCAGAGAGGGTTGTTTAAGGGTGGAGAGAGCCAGCAGCAGAGAGGGTTGTTGAAGGCTGGGCAGAGAGCCAGAGGGTTGTTGAAGGCTGGACTCAGAGTAAGCAGCAGAGAGGGTTGTTGAAGGCTGGGCAGAGAGCCTGCAGCAGAGAGGGTTGTTGAAGGCTGGGCAGAGATCCAGAGGGTTGTTGGAGGCTGGACTCAGAGCCAACAGCAGAGAGGGTTGTTGAAGGGTGGACAGAGGGCCAGAAGCAGAGAGGGTTGTTGAAGGCTGGACTCAGAGCCAGCAGCAGAGAGGGTTGTTGAAGGCTGGACTCAGAGCCAGCAGCAGAGAGGGTTGTTGAAGGCTGGACTCAGAGCCAGCAGCAGAAAGGGTTGTTGAAGGCTGGGCTCAGAGCCAGAAGCAGAGATGGTTGTTTAAGGCTGGCCAGAGGGTTGTTGAAGGCTGGGCTCAGAGCCAGCAGCAGAGAGGGTTGTTGAAGGCTGGGTAGAGAGCCAGAGGGTTGTTGAAGGCTGGACTCAGAGCCAACAGCAGAGAGGGTTGTTTAAGGGTGGACAAAGAGCCAGCAGCAGAGAGGGTTGTTGAAGGCTGGACTCAGAGCCAACAGCAGAGAGGGTTGTTTAAGGGTGGACAAAGAGCCAGCAGCAGAGAGGGTTGTTGAAGGCTGGACTCAGAGCCAGCAGCAGAGAGGGTTGTTGAAGGCTGGACAGAGAGCCAGAGGGTTGTTGAAGGCTGGACTCAGAGCCAACAGCAGAGAGGGTTGTTTAAGGGTGGAGAGAGCCAGCAGCAGAGAGGGTTGTTGAAGGCTGGGCAGAGAGCCAGAGGGTTGTTGAAGGCTGGACTCAGAGTAAGCAGCAGAGAGGGTTGTTGAAGGCTGGGCAGAGAGCCTGCAGCAGAGAGGGTTGTTGAAGGCTGGGCAGAGATCCAGAGGGTTGTTGGAGGCTGGACTCAGAGCCAACAGCAGAGAGGGTTGTTGAAGGGTGGACAGAGGGCCAGAAGCAGAGAGGGTTGTTGAAGGCTGGACTCAGAGCCAGCAGCAGAGAGGGTTGTTGAAGGCTGGACTCAGAGCCAGCAGCAGAGAGGGTTGTTGAAGGCTGGACTCAGAGCCAGCAGCAGAAAGGGTTGTTGAAGGCTGGGCTCAGAGCCAGAAGCAGAGATGGTTGTTTAAGGCTGGCCAGAGGGTTGTTGAAGGCTGGGCTCAGAGCCAGCAGCAGAGAGGGTTGTTGAAGGCTGGGTAGAGAGCCAGAGGGTTGTTGAAGGCTGGACTCAGAGCCAACAGCAGAGAGGGTTGTTTAAGGGTGGACAAAGAGCCAGCAGCAGAGAGGGTTGTTGAAGGCTGGACTCAGAGCCAGCAGCAGAGAGGGTTGTTGAAGGCTGGACAGAGAGCCAGAGGGTTGTTGAAGGCTGGACTCAGAGCCGGCAGAAGAAAGGGTTGTTGAAGGCTGGACTCAGAGCCGGCAGCAGAGAGGGTTGTTGGCTGGGCAGAGAGCCAGCTGCAGAGAGGGTTGTTGAAGGCTGGACAGAGAGCCAGCAGCAGAGAGGGTTGTTGAAGGCTGGACTCAGAGCCAACAGCAGAGAGGGTTGTTTAAGGGTGGACAGAGAGCCAGCAGCAGAGAGGGTTGTTGAAGGCTGGACTCAGAGCCAGCAGCAGAGAGGGTTGTTGAAGGGTGGACAGAGAGCCAGCAGCAGAGAGAGTTGTTGAAGGCTGGACTCAGAGCCAGCAGCAGAGAGGGTTGTTGAAGGCTGGACTTAGAGCCAACAGCAGAGAGGGTTGTTTAAGGGTGGACAGAGAGCCAGCAGCAGAGAGGGTTGTTGAAGGCTGGACTCAGAGCCAGCAGCAGAGAGGGTTGTTGAAGGGTGGACAGAGAGCCAGCAGCAGAGAGGGTTGTTGAAGGCTGGGCAGAGAGCCAGAGGGTTGTTGAAGGCTGGACTCAGAGCCAACAGCAGAGAGGGTTGTTTAAGGGTGGAGAGAGCCAGCAGCAGAGAGGGTTGTTGAGGGCTGTGCAGAGAGCCAGAGGGTTGTTGAAGGCTGGACTCAGAGTAAGCAGCAGAGAGGGTTGTTGAAGGCTGGGCAGAGAGCCTGCAGCAGAGAGGGTTGTTGAAGGCTGGGCAGAGATCCAGAGGGTTGTTGGAGGCTGGACTCAGAGCCAACAGCAGAGAGGGTTGTTTAAGGGTGGACAGAGAGCCAGCAGCAGAGAGGGTTGTTTAAGGCTGGCCAGAGGGTTGTTGAAGGCTGGGCTCAGAGCCTGCAGCAGAGAGGGTTGTTGAAGGCTGGGTAGAGAGCCAGAGGGTTGTTGAAGGCTGCACTCAGAGCCAACAGCAGAGAGGGTTGTTTAAGGGTGGACAGAGAGCCAGCAGCAGAGAGGGTTGTTGAAGGCTGGACTCAGAGCCAGCAGCAGAGAGGGTTGTTGAAGGCTGGACTCAGAGCCAACAGCAGAGAGGGTTGTTTAAGGGTGGAGAGAGCCAGCAGCAGAGAGGGTTGTTGAAGGCTGGGCAGAGAGCCAGAGGGTTGTTGAAGGCTGGACTCAGAGTAAGCAGCAGAGAGGGTTGTTGAAGGGTGGACAGAGAGCCAGCAGCAGAGAGGGTTGTTGAAGGGTGGACAGAGAGCCAGCAGCAGAGAGGGTTGTTGAAGGCTGGACTCAGAGCCAGCAGCAGAGAGGGTTGTTGAAGGCTGGGCAGAGAGCCAGAGGGTTGTTGAAGGCTGGACTCAGAGCCAACAGCAGAGAGGGTTGTTTAAGGGTGGAGAGAGCCAGCAGCAGAGAGGGTTGTTGAAGGCTGGGCAGAGAGCCAGAGGGTTGTTGAAGGCTGGACTCAGAGTAAGCAGCAGAGAGGGTTGTTGAAGGCTGGGCAGAGAGCCTGCAGCAGAGAGGGTTGTTGAAGGCTGGGCAGAGAGCCAGAGGGTTGTTGAAGGCTGGACTCAGAGTAAGCAGCAGAGAGGGTTGTTGAAGGCTGGACTCAGAGCCGGCAGCAGAGAGGGTTGTTGGCTGGGCAGAGAGCCAGCTGCAGAGAGGGTTGTTGAAGGCTGGACAGAGAGCCAGCAGCAGAGAGGGTTGTTGAAGGCTGGACTCAGAGCCAGCAGCAGAGAGGGTTGTTGAAGAGTGGACAGAGAGCCAGCAGCAGAGAGGGTTGTTGAAGGCTGGGCAGAGAGCCAGAGGGTTGTTGAAGGCTGGACTCAGAGTAAGCAGCAGAGAGGGTTGTTGAAGGGTGGACAGAGAGCCAGCAGCAGAGAGGGTTGTTGAAGGGTGGACAGAGAGCCAGCAGCAGAGAGGGTTGTTGAAGGCTGGACTCAGAGCCAGCAGCAGAGAGGGTTGTTGAAGGCTGGGCAGAGAGCCAGAGGGTTGTTGAAGGCTGGACTCAGAGCCAACAGCAGAGAGGGTTGTTTAAGGGTGGAGAGAGCCAGCAGCAGAGAGGGTTGTTGAAGGCTGGGCAGAGAGCCAGAGGGTTGTTGAAGGCTGGACTCAGAGTAAGCAGCAGAGAGGGTTGTTGAAGGCTGGGCAGAGAGCCTGCAGCAGAGAGGGTTGTTGAAGGCTGGGCAGAGAGCCAGAGGGTTGTTGAAGGCTGGACTCAGAGTAAGCAGCAGAGAGGGTTGTTGAAGGCTGGACTCAGAGCCGGCAGCAGAGAGGGTTGTTGGCTGGGCAGAGAGCCAGCTGCAGAGAGGGTTGTTGAAGGCTGGACAGAGAGCCAGCAGCAGAGAGGGTTGTTGAAGGCTGGACTCAGAGCCAGCAGCAGAGAGGGTTGTTGAAGGGTGGACAGAGAGCCAGCAGCAGAGAGGGTTGTTGAAGGCTGGACTCAGAGCCAGCAGCAGAGAGGGTTGTTGAAGGCTGGACTTAGAGCCAACAGCAGAGAGGGTTGTTTAAGGGTGGACAGAGAGCCAGCAGCAGAGAGGGTTGTTGAAGGCTGGACTCAGAGCCAGCAGCAGAGAGGGTTGTTGAAGGGTGGACAGAGAGCCAGCAGCAGAGAGGGTTGTTGAAGGGTGGACAGAGAGCCAGCAGCAGAGAGGGTTGTTTAAGGGTGGAGAGAGCCAGCAGCAGAGAGGGTTGTTTATGGGTGGACAAAGAGCCAGCAACAGAGAGGGTTGTGAAGGCTGGACTCAGGGCCAGCAGCAGAGAGGGTTGTTTAAGGGTGGAGAGAGCCAGCAGCAGAGAGGGTTGTTTAAGGGTGGACAGAGAGCCAGCAGCAGAGAGGGTTGTTGAAGGCTGGACTCAGAGCCTGTAGCAGAGAGGGTTGTTGAAGGCTGGACTCAGAGCCTGTAGCAGAGAGGGTTGTTGAAGGCTGGGCAGAGAGCCAGAGGGTTGTTGAAGGCTGGACTCAGAGCCAACAGCAGAGAGGGTTGTTTAAGGGTGGAGAGAGAGCCAGCAGCAGAGAGGGTTGTTGAAGGCTGGACTTAGAGCCAACAGCAGAGAGGGTTGTTTAAGGGTGGACAGAGAGCCAGCAGCAGAGAGGGTTGTTGAAGGGTGGACAGAGAGCCAGCAGCAGAGAGGGTTGTTTAAGGGTGGAGAGAGCCAGCAGCAGAGAGGGTTGTTTAAGGGTGGACAAAGAGCCAGCAACAGAGAGGGTTGTTTAAGGCTGGCCAGAGGGTTGTTGAAGGCTGGGCTCAGAGCCTGCAGCAGAGAGGGTTGTTGAAGGCTGGGCAGAGATCCAGAGGGTTGTTGGAGGCTGGACTCAGAGCCAACAGCAGAGAGGGTTGTTTAAGGGTGGACAGAGAGCCAGCAGCAGAGAGGGTTGTTTAAGGCTGGCCAGAGGGTTGTTGAAGGCTGGGCTCAGAGCCTGCAGCAGAGAGGGTTGTTGAAGGCTGGGTAGAGAGCCAGAGGGTTGTTGAAGGCTGCACTCAGAGCCAACAGCAGAGAGGGTTGTTTAAGGGTGGACAGAGAGCCAGCAGCAGAGAGGGTTGTTGAAGGCTGGACTCAGAGCCAGCAGCAGAGAGGGTTGTTGAAGGCTGGACTCAGAGCCAACAGCAGAGAGGGTTGTTTAAGGGTGGACAGAGAGCCAGCAGCAGAGAGGGTTGTTGAAGGCTGGACTCAGAGCCAGCAGCAGAGAGGGTTGTTGAAGGCTGGACTCAGAGCCAACAGCAGAGAGGGTTGTTTAAGGGTGGACAGAGAGCCAGCAGCAGAGAGGGTTGTTGAAGGCTGGACTCAGAGCCAGCAGCAGAGAGGGTTGTTGAAGGGTGGACAGAGAGCCAGCAGCAGAGAGGGTTGTTGAAGGGTGGACAGAGAGCCAGCAGCAGAGAGGGTTGTTGAAGGCTGGACTCAGAGCCAGCAGCAGAGAGGGTTGTTGAAGGCTGGGCAGAGAGCCAGAGGGTTGTTGAAGGCTGGACTCAGAGCCAACAGCAGAGAGGGTTGTTTAAGGGTGGAGAGAGCCAGCAGCAGAGAGGGTTGTTGAAGGCTGGGCAGAGAGCCAGAGGGTTGTTGAAGGCTGGACTCAGAGTAAGCAGCAGAGAGGGTTGTTGAAGGCTGGGCAGAGAGCCTGCAGCAGAGAGGGTTGTTGAAGGCTGGGCAGAGAGCCAGAGGGTTGTTGAAGGCTGGACTCAGAGCCAACAGCAGAGAGGGTTGTTTAAGGGTGGAGAGAGCCAGCAGCAGAGAGGGTTGTTGAAGGCTGGGCAGAGAGCCAGAGGGTTGTTGAAGGCTGGACTCAGAGTAAGCAGCAGAGAGGGTTGTTGAAGGGTGGACAGAGAGCCAGCAGCAGAGAGGGTTGTTGAAGGGTGGACAGAGAGCCAGCAGCAGAGAGGGTTGTTGAAGGCTGGACTCAGAGCCAGCAGCAGAGAGGGTTGTTGAAGGCTGGGCAGAGAGCCAGAGGGTTGTTGAAGGCTGGACTCAGAGCCAACAGCAGAGAGGGTTGTTTAAGGGTGGAGAGAGCCAGCAGCAGAGAGGGTTGTTGAAGGCTGGGCAGAGAGCCAGAGGGTTGTTGAAGGCTGGACTCAGAGTAAGCAGCAGAGAGGGTTGTTGAAGGCTGGGCAGAGAGCCTGCAGCAGAGAGGGTTGTTGAAGGCTGGGCAGAGAGCCAGAGGGTTGTTGAAGGCTGGACTCAGAGTAAGCAGCAGAGAGGGTTGTTGAAGGCTGGACTCAGAGCCGGCAGCAGAGAGGGTTGTTGGCTGGGCAGAGAGCCAGCTGCAGAGAGGGTTGTTGAAGGCTGGACAGAGAGCCAGCAGCAGAGAGGGTTGTTGAAGGCTGGACTCAGAGCCAGCAGCAGAGAGGGTTGTTGAAGGGTGGACAGAGAGCCAGCAGCAGAGAGGGTTGTTGAAGGCTGGACTCAGAGCCAGCAGCAGAGAGGGTTGTTGAAGGCTGGACTTAGAGCCAACAGCAGAGAGGGTTGTTTAAGGGTGGACAGAGAGCCAGCAGCAGAGAGGGTTGTTGAAGGGTGGACAGAGAGCCAGCAGCAGAGAGGGTTGTTGAAGGCTGGACTCAGAGCCAACAGCAGAGAGGGTTGTTTAAGGGTGGACAGAGAGCCAGCAGCAGAGAGGGTTGTTGAAGGCTGGACTCAGAGCCAGCAGCAGAGAGGGTTGTTGAAGGCTGGACTCAGAGCCAACAGCAGAGAGGGTTGTTTAAGGGTGGACAGAGAGCCAGCAGCAGAGAGGGTTGTTGAAGGCTGGACTCAGAGCCAGCAGCAGAGAGGGTTGTTGAAGGGTGGACAGAGAGCCAGCAGCAGAGAGGGTTGTTGAAGGGTGGACAGAGAGCCAGCAGCAGAGAGGGTTGTTGAAGGCTGGACTCAGAGCCAGCAGCAGAGAGGGTTGTTGAAGGCTGGGCAGAGAGCCAGAGGGTTGTTGAAGGCTGGACTCAGAGCCAACAGCAGAGAGGGTTGTTTAAGGGTGGAGAGAGCCAGCAGCAGAGAGGGTTGTTGAAGGCTGGGCAGAGAGCCAGAGGGTTGTTGAAGGCTGGACTCAGAGTAAGCAGCAGAGAGGGTTGTTGAAGGCTGGGCAGAGAGCCTGCAGCAGAGAGGGTTGTTGAAGGCTGGGCAGAGAGCCAGAGGGTTGTTGAAGGCTGGACTCAGAGCCAACAGCAGAGAGGGTTGTTTAAGGGTGGAGAGAGCCAGCAGCAGAGAGGGTTGTTGAAGGCTGGGCAGAGAGCCAGAGGGTTGTTGAAGGCTGGACTCAGAGTAAGCAGCAGAGAGGGTTGTTGAAGGGTGGACAGAGAGCCAGCAGCAGAGAGGGTTGTTGAAGGGTGGACAGAGAGCCAGCAGCAGAGAGGGTTGTTGAAGGCTGGACTCAGAGCCAGCAGCAGAGAGGGTTGTTGAAGGCTGGGCAGAGAGCCAGAGGGTTGTTGAAGGCTGGACTCAGAGCCAACAGCAGAGAGGGTTGTTTAAGGGTGGAGAGAGCCAGCAGCAGAGAGGGTTGTTGAAGGCTGGGCAGAGAGCCAGAGGGTTGTTGAAGGCTGGACTCAGAGTAAGCAGCAGAGAGGGTTGTTGAAGGCTGGGCAGAGAGCCTGCAGCAGAGAGGGTTGTTGAAGGCTGGGCAGAGAGCCAGAGGGTTGTTGAAGGCTGGACTCAGAGTAAGCAGCAGAGAGGGTTGTTGAAGGCTGGACTCAGAGCCGGCAGCAGAGAGGGTTGTTGGCTGGGCAGAGAGCCAGCTGCAGAGAGGGTTGTTGAAGGCTGGACAGAGAGCCAGCAGCAGAGAGGGTTGTTGAAGGCTGGACTCAGAGCCAGCAGCAGAGAGGGTTGTTGAAGGGTGGACAGAGAGCCAGCAGCAGAGAGGGTTGTTGAAGGCTGGACTCAGAGCCAGCAGCAGAGAGGGTTGTTGAAGGCTGGACTTAGAGCCAACAGCAGAGAGGGTTGTTTAAGGGTGGACAGAGAGCCAGCAGCAGAGAGGGTTGTTGAAGGGTGGACAGAGAGCCAGCAGCAGAGAGGGTTGTTGAAGGGTGGACAGAGAGCCAGCAGCAGAGAGGGTTGTTTAAGGGTGGAGAGATCCAGCAGCAGAGAGGGTTGTTTAAGGGTGGACAAAGAGCCAGCAACAGAGAGGGTTGTGAAGGCTGGACTCAGGGCCAGCAGCAGAGAGGGTTGTTTAAGGGTGGAGAGAGCCAGCAGCAGAGAGGGTTGTTTAAGGGTGGACAGAGAGCCAGCAGCAGAGAGGGTTGTTGAAGGCTGGACTCAGAGCCTGTAGCAGAGAGGGTTGTTGAAGGCTGGACTCAGAGCCTGTAGCAGAGAGGGTTGTTGAAGGCTGGACTCAGAGCCAGCAGCAGAGAGGGTTGTGAAGGCTGGACTCAGGTTCAGCAGCAGAGAGGGTTGTTTAAGGGTGGACAGAGAGCCAGCAGCAGAGAGGGTTGTTGAAGGCTGGACTCAGAGCCTGTAGCAGAGAGGGTTGTTGAAGGCTGGACTCAGAGCCTGTAGCAGAGAGGGTTGTTGAAGGCTGGACTCAGAGCCAGCAGCAGAGAGGGTTGTTGAAGGCTGGGCAGAGAGCCAGAGGGTTGTTGAAGGCTGGACTCAGAGCCAACAGCAGAGAGGGTTGTTTAAGGGTGGAGAGAGAGCCAGCAGCCGAGAGGGTTGTTGAAGGCTGGACTTAGAGCCAACAGCAGAGAGGGTTGTTTAAGGGTGGACAGAGAGCCAGCAGCAGAGAGGGTTGTTGAAGGGTGGACAGAGAGCCAGCAGCAGAGAGGGTTGTTTAAGGGTGGAGAGAGCCAGCAGCAGAGAGGGTTGTTTAAGGGTGGACAAAGAGCCAGCAACAGAGAGGGTTGTGAAGGCTGGACTTAGAGCCAACAGCAGAGAGGGTTGTTTAAGGGTGGACAGAGAGCCAGCAGCAGAGAGGGTTGTTGAAGGCTGGACTCAGAGCCAGCAGCAGAGAGGGTTGTTGAAGGGTGGACAGAGAGCCAGCAGCAGAGAGGGTTGTTGAAGGCTGGGCAGAAAGCCAGAGGGTTTTTGAAGGCTGGACTCAGAGCCAACAGCAGAGAGGGTTGTTTAAGGGTGGAGAGAGCCAGCAGCAGAGAGGGTTGTTGAACGCTGGGCAGAGAGCCAGAGGGTTGTTGAAGGCTGGACTCAGAGTAAGCAGCAGAGAGGGTTGTTGAAGGCTGGGCAGAGAGCCTGCAGCAGAGAGGGTTGTTGAAGGCTGGGCAGAGATCCAGAGGGTTGTTGGAGGCTGGACTCAGAGCCAACAGCAGAGAGGGTTGTTTAAGGGTGGACAGAGAGCCAGCAGCAGAGAGGGTTGTTTAAGGCTGGCCAGAGGGTTGTTGAAGGCTGGGCTCAGAGCCAGCAGCAGAGAGGGTTGTTGAAGGCTGGGTAGACAGCCAGAGGGTTGTTGAAGGCTGCACTCAGAGCCAACAGCAGAGAGGGTTGTTTAAGGGTGGACAGAGAGCCAACAGCAGAGAGGGTTGTTGAAGGCTGGACTCAGAGCCAGCAGCAGAGAGGGTTGTTGAAGGCTGGACTCAGAGCCAACAGCAGAGAGGGTTGTTTAAGGGTGGACAGAGCCAGCAGCAGAGAGGGTTGTTGAAGGCTGGACTCAGAGCCAGCAGCAGAGAGGGTTGTTGAAGGCTGGACTCAGAGCCAACAGCAGAGAGGGTTGTTTAAGGGTGGACAGAGAGCCAGCAGCAGAGAGGGTTGTTGAAGGCTGGACTCAGAGCCAGCAGCAGAGAGGGTTGTTGAAGGGTGGACAGAGAGCCAGCAGCAGAGAGTGTTGTTGAAGGGTGGACAGAGAGCCAGCAGCAGAGAGGGTTGTTGAAGGCTGGACTCAGAGCCAGCAGCAGAGAGGGTTGTTGAAGGCTGGGCAGAGAGCCAGAGGGTTGTTGAAGGCTGGACTCAGAGCCAACAGCAGAGAGGGTTGTTTAAGGGTGGAGAGAGCCAGCAGCAGAGAGGGTTGTTGAGGGCTGGGCAGAGAGCCAGAGGGTTGTTGAAGGCTGGACTCAGAGTAAGCAGCAGAGAGGGTTGTTGAAGGCTGGGCAGAGAGCCTGCAGCAGAGAGGGTTGTTGAAGGCTGGGCAGAGAGCCAGAGGGTTGTTGAAGGCTGGACTCAGAGTAAGCAGCAGAGAGGGTTGTTGAAGGCTGGACTCAGAGCCGGCAGCAGAGAGGGTTGTTGGCTGGGCAGAGAGCCAGCTGCAGAGAGGGTTGTTGAAGGCTGGACAGAGAGCCAGCAGCAGAGAGGGTTGTTGAAGGCTGGACTCAGAGCCAGCAGCAGAGTGGGTTGTTGAAGGCTGGGCAGAGAGCCTGCAGCAGAGAGGGTTGTTGAAGGCTGGACTCAGAGCCAACAGCAGAGAGGGTTGTTTAAGGGTGGACAGAGAGCCAGCAGCAGAGAGGGTTGTTGAAGGCTGGACTCAGAGCCAGCAGCAGAGAGGGTTGTTGAAGGCTGGACTCAGAGCCAACAGCAGAGAGGGTTGTTTAAGGGTGGACATAGAGCCAGCAGCAGAGAGGGTTGTTGAAGGCTGGACTCAGAGCCAGCAGCAGAGAGGGTTGTTGAAGGCTGGGCAGAGAGCCAGAGGGTTGTTGAAGGCTGGACTCAGAGCCAACAGCAGAGAGGGTTGTTTAAGGGTGGAGAGAGCCAGCAGCAGAGAGGGTTGTTGAAGGCTGGGCAGAGAGCCAGAGGGTTGTTGAAGGCTGGACTCAGAGTAAGCAGCAGAGAGGGTTGTTGAAGGCTGGGCAGAGAGCCTGCAGCAGAGAGGGTTGTTGAAGGCTGGGCAGAGAGCCAGAGGGTTGTTGAAGGCTGGACTCAGAGTAAGCAGCAGAGAGGGTTGTTGAAGGCTGGACTCAGAGCCGGCAGCAGAGAGGGTTGTTGGCTGGGCAGAGAGCCAGCTGCAGAGAGGGTTGTTGAAGGCTGGACAGAGAGCCAGCAGCAGAGAGGGTTGTTGAAGGCTGGACTCAGAGCCAGCAGCAGAGAGGGTTGTTGAAGGCTGGGCAGAGAGCCAGAGGGTTGTTGAAGGCTGGACTCAGAGCCAACAGCAGAGAGGGTTGTTTAAGGGTGGAGAGAGAGCCAGCAGCAGAGAGGGTTGTTGAAGAATGGACTTAGAGCCAACAGCAGAGAGGGTTGTTTAAGGGTGGACAGAGAGCCAGCAGCAGAGAGGGTTGTTGAAGGCTGGGCAGAGAGCCAGAGGGTTGTTGAAGGCTGGACTCAGAGTAAGCAGCAGAGAGGGTTGTTGAAGGCTGGGCAGAGAGCCTGCAGCAGAGAGGGTTGTTGAAGGCTGGGCAGAGAGCCAGAGGGTTGTTGAAGGCTGGACTCAGAGTAAGCAGCAGAGAGGGTTGTTGAAGGCTGGACTCAGAGCCGGCAGCAGAGAGGGTTGTTGGCTGGGCAGAGAGCCAGCTGCAGAGAGGGTTGTTGAAGGCTGGACAGAGAGCCAGCAGCAGAGAGGGTTGTTGAAGGCTGGACTCAGAGCCAGCAGCAGAGAGGGTTGTTGAAGGCTGGGCAGAGAGCCAGAGGGTTGTTGAAGGCTGGACTCAGAGCCAACAGCAGAGAGGGTTGTTTAAGGGTGGAGAGAGAGCCAGCAGCAGAGAGGGTTGTTGAAGAATGGACTTAGAGCCAACAGCAGAGAGGGTTGTTTAAGGGTGGACAGAGAGCCAGCAGCAGAGAGGGTTGTTGAAGGCTGGGCAGAGAGCCAGAGGGTTGTTGAAGGCTGGACTCAGAGTAAGCAGCAGAGAGGGTTGTTGAAGGCTGGGCAGAGAGCCTGCAGCAGAGAGGGTTGTTGAAGGCTGGGCAGAGAGCCAGAGGGTTGTTGAAGGCTGGACTCAGAGTAAGCAGCAGAGAGGGTTGTTGAAGGCTGGACTCAGAGCCGGCAGCAGAGAGGGTTGTTGGCTGGGCAGAGAGCCAGCTGCAGAGAGGGTTGTTGAAGGCTGGACAGAGAGCCAGCAGCAGAGAGGGTTGTTGAAGGCTGGACTCAGAGCCAGCAGCAGAGAGGGTTGTTGAAGGCTGGACTCAGAGCCAGCAGCAGAGAGGGTTGTTGAAGGCTGGACTCAGAGCCAGCAGCAGAGAGGGTTGTTGAAGGCTGGGCAGAGAGCCAGAGGGTTGTTGAAGGCTGGACTCAGAGCCAACAGCAGAGAGGGTTGTTTAAGGGTGGAGAGAGAGCCAGCAGCAGAGAGGGTTGTTGAAGAATGGACTTAGAGCCAACAGCAGAGAGGGTTGTTTAAGGGTGGACAGAGAGCCAGCAGCAGAGAGGGTTGTTGAAGGGTGGACAGAGAGCCAGCAGCAGAGAGGGTTGTTTAAGGGTGGAGAGAGCCAGCAGCAGAGAGGGTTGTTTAAGGGTGGACAAAGAGCCAGCAACAGAGAGGGTTTGTGAAGGCTGGACTCAGAGCCAGCAGCAGAGAGGGTTGTTGAAGGCTGGACTTAGAGCCAACAGCAGAGAGGGTTGTTTAAGGGTGGACAGAGCCAGCAGCAGAGAGGGTTGTTGAAGGCTGAACTCAGAGCCAGCAGCAGAGAGGGTTGTTGAAGGGTGGACAGAGAGCCAGCAGCAGAGAGGGTTGTTGAAGGCTGGGCAGAGAGCCAGAGGGTTGTTGAAGGCTGGACTCAGAGCCAACAGCAGAGAGGGTTGTTTAAGGGTGGAGAGAGCCAGCAGCAGAGAGGGTTGTTGAAGGCTGGGCAGAGAGCCACAGGGTTGTTGAAGGCTGGACTCAGAGTAAGCAGCAGAGAGGGTTGTTGAAGGCTGGGCAGAGATCCAGAGGGTTGTTGGAGGCTGGACTCAGAGCCAACAGCAGAGAGGGTTGTTTAAGGGTGGACAGAGAGCCAGCAGCAGAGAGGGTTGTTTAAGGCTGGCCAGAGGGTTGTTGAAGGCTGGGCTCAGAGCCAGCAGCAGAGAGGGTTGTTGAAGGCTGGGTAGAGAGCCAGAGGGTTGTTGAAGGCTGCACTCAGAGCCAACAGCAGAGAGGGTTGTTTAAGGGTGGACAGAGAGCCAGCAGCAGAGAGGGTTGTTGAAGGCTGGACTCAGAGCCAGCAGCAGAGAGGGTTGTTGAAGGCTGGACTCAGAGCCAACAGCAGAGAGGGTTGTTTAAGGGTGGACAGAGAGCCAGCAGCAGAGAGGGTTGTTGAAGGCTGGACTCAGAGCCAGCAGCAGAGAGGGTTGTTGAAGGCTGGGCAGAGAGCCTGCAGCAGAGAGGGTTGTTGAAGGCTGGGCAGAGAGCCAGAGGGTTGTTGAAGGCTGGACTCAGAGTAAGCAGCAGAGAGGGTTGTTGAAGGCTGGACTCAGAGCCGGCAGCAGAGAGGGTTGTTGGCTGGGCAGAGAGCCAGCTGCAGAGAGGGTTGTTGAAGGCTGGACAGAGAGCCAGCAGCAGAGAGGGTTGTTGAAGGCTGGACTCAGAGCCAGCAGCAGAGAGGGTTGTTGAAGGGTGGACAGAGAGCCAGCAGCAGAGAGGGTTGTTTAAGGCTGGCCAGAGGGTTGTTGAAGGCTGGGCTCAGAGCCAGCAGCAGAGAGGGTTGTTGAAGGCTGGGTAGAGAGCCAGAGGGTTGTTGAAGGCTGCACTCAGAGCCAACAGCAGAGAGGGTTGTTTAAGGGTGGACAGAGAGCCAGCAGCAGAGAGGGTTGTTGAAGGCTGGACTCAGAGCCAGCAGCAGAGAGGGTTGTTGAAGGGTGGACAGAGAGCCAGCAGCAGAGAGGGTTGTTGAAGGCTGGACTCAGAGCCAGCAGCAGAGAGGGTTGTTGAAGGCTGGACTCAGAGCCAACAGCAGAGAGGGTTGTTTAAGGGTGGACAGAGAGCCAGCAGCAGAGAGGGTTGTTGAAGGCTGGACTCAGAGCCAGCAGCAGAGAGGGTTGTTGAAGGGTGGACAGAGAGCCCGCAGCAGAGAGGGTTGTTGAAGGGTGGACAGAGAGCCAGCAGCAGAGAGGGTTGTTGAAGGCTGGACTCAGAGCCAGCAGCAGAGAGGGTTGTTGAAGGCTGGGCAGAGAGCCAGAGGGTTGTTGAAGGCTGGACTCAGAGCCAACAGCAGAGAGGGTTGTTTAAGGGTGGAGAGAGCCAGCAGCAGAGAGCCTGCAGCAGAGAGGGTTGTTGAAGGCTGGGCAGAGAGCCAGAGGGTTGTTGAATGCTGGACTCAGAGTAAGCAGCAGAGAGGGTTGTTGAAGGCTGGACTCAGAGCCGGCAGCAGAGAGGGTTGTTGGCTGGGCAGAGAGCCAGCTGCAGAGAGGGTTGTTGAAGGCTGGACAGAGAGCCAGCAGCAGAGGGTTGTTGAAGGCTGGACTCACAGCCAGCAGCAGAGAGGGTTGTTGAAGTGTGGACAGAGAGCCAGCAGCAGAGAGGGTTGTTGAAGGCTGGGCAGAGAGCCAGAGGGTTGTTGAAGGCTGGACTCAGAGTAAGCAGCAGAGAGGGTTGTTGAAGGCTGGGCAGAGAGCCTGCAGCAGAGAGGGTTGTTGAAGGCTGGGCAGAGAGCCAGAGGGTTGTTGAAGGCTGGACTCAGAGTAAGCAGCAGAGAGGGTTGTTGAAGGCTGGACTCAGAGCCGGCAGCAGAGAGGGTTGTTGGCTGGGCAGAGAGCCAGCTGCAGAGAGGGTTGTTGAAGGCTGGACAGAGAGCCAGCAGCAGAGAGGGTTGTTGAAGGCTGGACTCAGAGCCAGCAGCAGAGAGGGTTGTTGAAGGCTGGACTCAGAGCCAGCAGCAGAGAGGGTTGTTGAAGGCTGGACTCAGAGCCAGCAGCAGAGAGGGTTGTTGAAGGCTGGGCAGAGAGCCAGAGGGTTGTTGAAGGCTGGACTCAGAGCCAACAGCAGAGAGGGTTGTTTAAGGGTGGAGAGAGAGCCAGCAGCAGAGAGGGTTGTTGAAGAATGGACTTAGAGCCAACAGCAGAGAGGGTTGTTTAAGGGTGGACAGAGAGCCAGCAGCAGAGAGGGTTGTTGAAGGGTGGACAGAGAGCCAGCAGCAGAGAGGGTTGTTTAAGGGTGGAGAGAGCCAGCAGCAGAGAGGGTTGTTTAAGGGTGGACAAAGAGCCAGCAACAGAGAGGGTTTGTGAAGGCTGGACTCAGAGCCAGCAGCAGAGAGGGTTGTTGAAGGCTGGACTTAGAGCCAACAGCAGAGAGGGTTGTTTAAGGGTGGACAGAGCCAGCAGCAGAGAGGGTTGTTGAAGGCTGAACTCAGAGCCAGCAGCAGAGAGGGTTGTTGAAGGGTGGACAGAGAGCCAGCAGCAGAGAGGGTTGTTGAAGGCTGGGCAGAGAGCCAGAGGGTTGTTGAAGGCTGGACTCAGAGCCAACAGCAGAGAGGGTTGTTTAAGGGTGGAGAGAGCCAGCAGCAGAGAGGGTTGTTGAAGGCTGGGCAGAGAGCCACAGGGTTGTTGAAGGCTGGACTCAGAGTAAGCAGCAGAGAGGGTTGTTGAAGGCTGGGCAGAGATCCAGAGGGTTGTTGGAGGCTGGACTCAGAGCCAACAGCAGAGAGGGTTGTTTAAGGGTGGACAGAGAGCCAGCAGCAGAGAGGGTTGTTTAAGGCTGGCCAGAGGGTTGTTGAAGGCTGGGCTCAGAGCCAGCAGCAGAGAGGGTTGTTGAAGGCTGGGTAGAGAGCCAGAGGGTTGTTGAAGGCTGCACTCAGAGCCAACAGCAGAGAGGGTTGTTTAAGGGTGGACAGAGAGCCAGCAGCAGAGAGGGTTGTTGAAGGCTGGACTCAGAGCCAGCAGCAGAGAGGGTTGTTGAAGGCTGGACTCAGAGCCAACAGCAGAGAGGGTTGTTTAAGGGTGGACAGAGAGCCAGCAGCAGAGAGGGTTGTTGAAGGCTGGACTCAGAGCCAGCAGCAGAGAGGGTTGTTGAAGGCTGGGCAGAGAGCCTGCAGCAGAGAGGGTTGTTGAAGGCTGGGCAGAGAGCCAGAGGGTTGTTGAAGGCTGGACTCAGAGTAAGCAGCAGAGAGGGTTGTTGAAGGCTGGACTCAGAGCCGGCAGCAGAGAGGGTTGTTGGCTGGGCAGAGAGCCAGCTGCAGAGAGGGTTGTTGAAGGCTGGACAGAGAGCCAGCAGCAGAGAGGGTTGTTGAAGGCTGGACTCAGAGCCAGCAGCAGAGAGGGTTGTTGAAGGGTGGACAGAGAGCCAGCAGCAGAGAGGGTTGTTTAAGGCTGGCCAGAGGGTTGTTGAAGGCTGGGCTCAGAGCCAGCAGCAGAGAGGGTTGTTGAAGGCTGGGTAGAGAGCCAGAGGGTTGTTGAAGGCTGCACTCAGAGCCAACAGCAGAGAGGGTTGTTTAAGGGTGGACAGAGAGCCAGCAGCAGAGAGGGTTGTTGAAGGCTGGACTCAGAGCCAGCAGCAGAGAGGGTTGTTGAAGGCTGGACTCAGAGCCAACAGCAGAGAGGGTTGTTTAAGGGTGGACAGAGAGCCAGCAGCAGAGAGGGTTGTTGAAGGCTGGACTCAGAGCCAACAGCAGAGAGGGTTGTTTAAGGGTGGACAGAGAGCCAGCAGCAGAGAGGGTTGTTGAAGGCTGGACTCAGAGCCAGCAGCAGAGAGGGTTGTTGAAGGGTGGACAGAGAGCCCGCAGCAGAGAGGGTTGTTGAAGGGTGGACAGAGAGCCAGCAGCAGAGAGGGTTGTTGAAGGCTGGACTCAGAGCCAGCAGCAGAGAGGGTTGTTGAAGGCTGGGCAGAGAGCCAGAGGGTTGTTGAAGGCTGGACTCAGAGCCAACAGCAGAGAGGGTTGTTTAAGGGTGGAGAGAGCCAGCAGCAGAGAGCCTGCAGCAGAGAGGGTTGTTGAAGGCTGGGCAGAGAGCCAGAGGGTTGTTGAATGCTGGACTCAGAGTAAGCAGCAGAGAGGGTTGTTGAAGGCTGGACTCAGAGCCGGCAGCAGAGAGGGTTGTTGGCTGGGCAGAGAGCCAGCTGCAGAGAGGGTTGTTGAAGGCTGGACAGAGAGCCAGCAGCAGAGGGTTGTTGAAGGCTGGACTCACAGCCAGCAGCAGAGAGGGTTGTTGAAGTGTGGACAGAGAGCCAGCAGCAGAGAGGGTTGTTGAAGGCTGGACTCAGAGCCAGCAGCAGAGAGTGTTGTTGAAGGCTGGACTTAGAGCCAACAGCAGAGAGGGTTGTTTAAGGGTGGACAGAGAGCCAGCAGCAGAGAGGGTTGTTGAAGGCTGGACTCAGAGCCAGCAGCAGAGAGGGTTGTTGAAGGGTGGACAGAGAGCCAGCAGCAGAGAGGGTTGTTGAAGGGTGGACAGAGAGCCAGCAGCAGAGAGGGTTGTTTAATGGTGGAGAGAGCCAGCAGCAGAGAGGGTTGTTTAAGGGTGGACAAAGAGCCAGCAACAGAGAGGGTTGTGAAGGCTGGACTCAGGGCCAGCAGCAGAGAGGGTTGTTTAAGGGTGGACAGAGAGCCAGCAGCAGAGAGGGTTGTTGAAGGCTGGACTCAGAGCCTGTAGCAGAGAGGGTTGTTGAAGGCTGGACTCAGAGCCTGTAGCAGAGAGGGTTGTTGAAGGCTGGACTCAGAGCCAGCAGCAGAGAGGGTTGTTGAAGGCTGGGCAGAGAGCCATAGGGTTGTTGAAGGCTGGACTCAGAGCCAACAGCAGAGAGGGTTGTTTAAGGGTGGAGAGAGCCAGCAGCAGAGAGGGTTGTTGAAGGCTGGGCAGAGATCCAGAGGGGTGTTGGAGGCTGGACTCAGAGCCAACAGCAGAGATGGTTGTTGAAGGCTGGGCAGAGAGCCAGAGGTTTGTTGAAGGCTGGACTCAGAGCCAGCAGTAGAGAGGGTTGTTAAAGGCTGGACTCAGAGCCAGCAGCAGAGATGGTTGTTGAAGGCTGTGCAGAGAGCCAGAGGGTTGTTGAAGGCTGGACTCAGAGCCAACAGCAGAGAGGGTTGTTTAAGGGTGGAGAGAGCCAGCAGCAGAGAGGGTTGTTGAAGGCTGGGCAGAGAGCCACAGGGTTGTTGAAGGCTGGACTCAGAGTAAGCAGCAGAGAGGGTTGTTGAAGGCTGGGCAGAGAGCCTGCAGCAGAGAGGGTTGTTGAAGGCTGGGCAGAGATCCAGAGGGGTGTTGGAGGCAGGACTCAGAGCCAACAGCAGAGAGGGTTGTTTAAGGGTGGACAGAGGGTTGTTGAAGGCTGGGCTCAGAGCCAGCAGCAGAGAGGGTTGTTGAAGGCTGGGTAGAGAGCCAGAGGGTTGTTGAAGGCTAGACTCAGAGCCAGCAGTAGAGATGGTTGTTGAAGGCTGGGCAGAGAGCCAGAGGCTTGTTGAAGGCTGGACTCAGAGCCAGCAGCAGAGAGGGTTGTTGAAGGCTGGACTCAGAGCCAGAGGGTTGTTGAAGGCTGGACTCAGAGCCAGCAGTAGAGATGGTTGTTGAAGGCTGGGCAGAGAGCCAGAGGCTTGTTGAAGGCTGGACTCAGAGCCAGCAGCAGAGAGGGTTGTTGAAGGCTGGGCAGAGAGCCAGAGGGTTGTTGAAGGCTGGACTCAGAGGCAACAGCAGAGAGGGTTGTTTAAGGGTGGACAAAGAGCCAGCAACAGAGAGGGTTGTGAAGGCTGGACTCAGGGCCAGCAGCAGAGAGGGTTGTTTAAGGGTGGACAGAGAGCCAGCAGCAGAGAGGGTTGTTGAAGGCTGGACTCAGAGCCTGTAGCAGAGAGGGTTGTTGAAGGCTGGACTCAGAGCCTGTAGCAGAGAGGGTTGTTGAAGGCTGGGCAGAGAGCCATAGGGTTGTTGAAGGCTGGACTCAGAGCCAACAGCAGAGAGGGTTGTTTAAGGGTGGAGAGAGCCAGCAGCAGAGAGGGTTGTTGAAGGCTGGGCAGAGATCCAGAGGGGTGTTGGAGGCTGGACTCAGAGCCAGCAGCAGAGATGGTTGTTGAAGGCTGGGCAGAGAGCCAGAGGGTTGTTGAAGGCTGGACTCAGAGCCAGCAGTAGAGAGGGTTGTTAAAGGCTGGACTCAGAGCCAGCAGCAGAGATGGTTGTTGAAGGCTGGGCAGAGAGCCAGAGGGTTGTTGAAGGCTGGACTCAGAGCCAGCAGTAGAGAGGGTTGTTAAAGGCTGGACTCAGAGCCAGCAGCAGAGATGGTTGTTGAAGGCTGTGCAGAGAGCCAGAGGGTTGTTGAAGGCTGGACTCAGAGCCAACAGCAGAGAGGGTTGTTTAAGGGTGGAGAGAGCCAGCAGCAGAGAGGGTTGTTGAAGGCTGGGCAGAGAGCCACAGGGTTGTTGAAGGCTGGACTCAGAGTAAGCAGCAGAGAGGGTTGTTGAAGGCTGGGCAGAGAGCCTGCAGCAGAGAGGGTTGTTGAAGGCTGGGCAGAGATCCAGAGGGGTGTTGGAGGCAGGACTCAGAGCCAACAGCAGAGAGGGTTGTTTAAGGGTGGACAGAGGGTTGTTGAAGGCTGGGCTCAGAGCCAGCAGCAGAGAGGGTTGTTGAAGGCTGGGTAGAGAGCCAGAGGGTTGTTGAAGGCTAGACTCAGAGCCAGCAGTAGAGATGGTTGTTGAAGGCTGGGCAGAGAGCCAGAGGCTTGTTGAAGGCTGGACTCAGAGCCAGCAGCAGAGAGGGTTGTTGAAGGCTGGACTCAGAGCCAGAGGGTTGTTGAAGGCTGGACTCAGAGCCAGCAGTAGAGATGGTTGTTGAAGGCTGGGCAGAGAGCCAGAGGCTTGTTGAAGGCTGGACTCAGAGCCAGCAGCAGAGAGGGTTGTTGAAGGCTGGGCAGAGAGCCAGAGGGTTGTTGAAGGCTGGACTCAGAGGCAACAGCAGAGAGGGTTGTTTAAGGGTGGACAAAGAGCCAGCAACAGAGAGGGTTGTGAAGGCTGGACTCAGGGCCAGCAGCAGAGAGGGTTGTTTAAGGGTGGACAGAGAGCCAGCAGCAGAGAGGGTTGTTGAAGGCTGGACTCAGAGCCTGTAGCAGAGAGGGTTGTTGAAGGCTGGACTCAGAGCCTGTAGCAGAGAGGGTTGTTGAAGGCTGGACTCAGAGCCAGCAGCAGAGAGGGTTGTTGAAGGCAGGGCAGAGAGCCAGAGGGTTGTTGAAGGCTGGACTCAGAGCCAACAGCAGAGAGGGTTGTTTAAGGGTGGAGAGAGCCAGCAGCAGAGAGGGTTGTTGAAGGCTGGGCAGAGATCCAGAGGGGTGTTGGAGGCTGGACTCAGAGCCAGCAGCAGAGATGGTTGTTGAAGGCTGGGCAGAGAGCCAGAGGGTTGTTGAAGGCTGGACTCAGAGCCAACAGCAGAGAGGGTTGTTTAAGGGTGGAGAGAGCCAGCAGCAGAGAGGGTTGTTGAAGGCTGGGCAGAGAGCCAGAGGGTTGTTGAAGGCTGGACTCAGAGTAAGCAGCAGAGAGGGTTGTTGAAGGCTGGGCAGAGAGCCTGCAGCAGAGAGGGTTGTTGAAGGCTGTGCAGAGAGCCAGAGGGTTGTTGAAGGCTGGACTCAGAGCCAACAGCAGAGAGGGTTGTTTAAGGGTGGAGAGAGCCAGCAGCAGAGAGGGTTGTTGAAGGCTGGGCAGAGAGCCAGAGGGTTGTTGAAGGCTGGACTCAGAGTAAGCAGCAGAGAGGGTTGTTGAAGGCTGGGCAGAGAGCCTGCAGCAGAGAGGGTTGTTGAAGGCTGGGCAGAGATCCAGAGGGGTGTTGGAGGCAGGACTCAGAGCCAACAGCAGAGAGGGTTGTTTAAGGGTTGAAAGAGGGTTGTTGAAGGCTGGGCTCAGAGCCAGCAGCAGAGAGGGTTGTTGAAGGCTGGGTAGAGAGCCAGAGGGTTGTTGAAGGCTGGACTCAGAGCCAGCAGCAGAGAGGGTTGTTGAAGGCTGGACTCAGAGCCAGAGGGTTGTTGAAGGCTGGACTCAGAGCCAGCAGTAGAGATGGTTGTTGAAGGCTGGGCAGAGAGCCAGAGGCTTGTTTAAGGCTGGACTCAGAGCCAGCAGCAGAGAGGGTTGTTGAAGGCTGGGCAGAGAGCCAGAGGGTTGTTGAAGGCTGGACTCAGAGGCAACAACAGAGAGGGTTGTTTAAGGGTGGACAAAGAGCCAGCAACAGAGAGGGTTGTGAAGGCTGGACTCAGGGCCAGCAGCAGAGAGGGTTGTTTAAGGGTGGACAGAGAGCCAGCAACAGAGAGGGTTGTTGAAGGCTGGACTCAGAGCCAGCAGCAGAGAGGGTTGTTGACGACTGGACTCTGAGCCAGCAGCAGAGAGGGTTGTTGAAGGCTGGGCAGAGAGCCAGAGGTTTGTTGAAGGCTGGGTAGAGAGCCAGAGGGTTGTTGAAGGCTGGACTCAGAGCCAGCAGCAGAGATGGTTGTTGAAGGCTGTGCAGAGAGCCAGAGGTTTTTTGAAGGCTGGACTCAGAGCCAGCAGTAGAGAGGGTTGTTAAAGGCTGGACTCAGAGCCAGCAGCAGAGAGGGTTGTTGACGACTGGACTCTGAGCCAGCAGCAGAGAGGGTTGTTGAAGGCTGGGCAGAGAGCCAGAGGTTTGTTGAAGGCTGGGTAGAGAGCCAGAGGGTTGTTGAAGGCTGGACTCAGAGCCAGCAGCAGAGATGGTTGTTGAAGGCTGTGCAGAGAGCCAGAGGGTTGTTGAAGGCTGGACTCAGAGCCAACAGCAGAGAGGGTTGTTTAAGGGTGGAGAGAGCCAGCAGCAGAGAGGGTTGTTGAAGGCTGGGCAGAGAGCCAGAGGGTTGTTGAAGGCTCGACTCAGAGTAAGCAGCAGAGAGGGTTGTTGAAGGCTGGGCAGAGAGCCTGCAGCAGAGAGGGTTGTTGAAGGCTGGGCAGAGATCCAGAGGGTTGTTGGAGGCTGGACTCAGAGCCAACAGCAGAGAGGGTTGTTTAAGGGTGGACAGAGGGCCAGCAGCAGAGAGGGTTGTTGAAGGCTGGACTCAGAGCCAGCAGCAGAGAGGGTTGTTGAAGGCTGGACTCAGAGCCAGCAGCAGAGAGGGTTGTTGAAGGCTGGACTCAGAGCCAGCAGCAGAAAGGGTTGTTGAAGGCTGGGCTCAGAGCCAGCAGCAGAGAGGGTTGTTGAAGGCTGGACTCAGAGCCAGCAGCATAGAGGGTTGTTGAAGGCTGGACTCAGAGCCAGAGGGTTGTTGAAGGCTGGACTCAGAGCCAGCAGCAGAGAGGGTTGTTGAAGGCTGGACTCAGAGCCAGCAGCAGAGAGGGTTGTTGAAGGCTGGACTCAGAGCCAGAGGGTTGTTGAAGGCTGGACTCAGAGCCAGCAGTAGAGATGGTTGTTGAAGGCTGGGCAGAGAGCCAGAGGCTTGTTGAAATCTGGACTCAGAGCCAGCAGCAGAGAGGGTTGTTGAAGGCTGGGCAGAGAGCCAGAGGGTTGTTGAAGGCTGGACTCAGAGGCAACAGCAGAGAGGGTTGTTTAAGGGTGGACAAAGAGCCAGCAACAGAGAGGGTTGTGAAGGCTGGACTCAGGGCCAGCAGCAGAGAGGGTTGTTTAAGGGTGGACAGAGAGCCAGCAGCAGAGAGGGTTGTTGAAGGCTGGGCAGAGAGCCAGAGGTTTGTTGAAGGCTGGGTAGAGAGCCAGAGGGTTGTTGAAGGCTGGACTCAGAGGCAACAGCAGAGAGGGTTGTTTAAGGGTGGACAAAGAGCCAGCAACAGAGAGGGTTGTGAAGGCTGGACTCAGGGCCAGCAGCAGAGAGGGTTGTTTAAGGGTGGACAGAGAGCCAGCAGCAGAGATGGTTGTTGAAGGCTGTGCAGAGAGCCAGAGGTTTGTTGAAGGCTGGACTCTGAGCCAGCAGCAGAGAGGGTTGTTGAAGGCTGGGCAGAGAGCCAGAGGTTTGTTGAAGCCTGGGTAGAGAGCCAGAGGGTTGTTGAAGGCTGGACTCAGAGCCAGCAGCAGAGATGGTTGTTGAAGGCTGTGCAGAGAGCCAGAGGTTTGTTGAAGGCTGGACTCAGAGCCAGCAGTAGAGAGGGTTGTTAAAGGCTGGACTCAGAGCCAGCTGCAGAGATGGCTGTTGAAGGCTGTGCAGAGAGCCAGAGGGTTGTTGAAGGCTGGACTCAGAGTAAGCAGCAGAGAGGGTTGTTGAAGGCTGGGCAGAGGGTTGTTGAAGGCTGGGCTCAGAGCCAGCAGCAGAGAGGGTTGTTGAAGGCTGGGTAGAGAGCCAGAGGGTTGTTGAAGGCTGGACTCAGAGCCAGCAGCAGAGAGGGTTGTTGAAGGCTGGACTCAGAGCCAGAGGGTTGTTGAAGGCTGGACTCAGAGCCAGCAGTAGAGATGGTTGTTGAAGGCTGGGCAGAGAGCCAGAGGCTTGTTGAAGGCTGGACTCAGAGCCAGCAGCAGAGAGGGTTGTTGACGACTGGACTCTGAGCCAGCAGCAGAGAGGGTTGTTGAAGGCTGGGCAGAGAGCCAGAGGTTTGTTGAAGGCTGGGTAGAGAGCCAGAGGGTTGTTGAAGGCTGGACTCAGAGCCAGCAGCAGAGATGGTTGTTGAAGGCTGTGCAGAGAGCCAGAGGTTTTTTGAAGGCTGGACTCAGAGCCAGCAGTAGAGAGGGTTGTTAAAGGCTGGACTCAGAGCCAGCAGCAGAGATGGTTGTTGAAGGCTGTGCAGAGAGCCAGAGGGTTGTTGAAGGCTGGACTCAGAGCCAACAGCAGAGAGGGTTGTTTAAGGGTGGAGAGAGCCAGCAGCAGAGAGGGTTGTTGAAGGCTGGGCAGAGAGCCAGAGGGTTGTTGAAGGCTCGACTCAGAGTAAGCAGCAGAGAGGGTTGTTGAAGGCTGGGCAGAGAGCCTGCAGCAGAGAGGGTTGTTGAAGGCTGGGCAGAGATCCAGAGGGTTGTTGGAGGCTGGACTCAGAGCCAACAGCAGAGAGGGTTGTTTAAGGGTGGACAGAGGGCCAGCAGCAGAGAGGGTTGTTGAAGGCTGGACTCAGAGCCAGCAGCAGAGAGGGTTGTTGAAGGCTGGACTCAGAGCCAGCAGCAGAGAGGGTTGTTGAAGGCTGGACTCAGAGCCAGCAGCAGAAAGGGTTGTTGAAGGCTGGGCTCAGAGCCAGCAGCAGAGAGGGTTGTTGAAGGCTGGACTCAGAGCCAGCAGCAGAGAGGGTTGTTGAAGGCTGGACTCAGAGCCAGCAGCATAGAGGGTTGTTGAAGGCTGGACTCAGAGCCAGAGGGTTGTTGAAGGCTGGACTCAGAGCCAGCAGCAGAGAGGGTTGTTGAAGGCTGGACTCAGAGCCAGCAGCAGAGAGGGTTGTTGAAGGCTGGACTCAGAGCCAGAGGGTTGTTGAAGGCTGGACTCAGAGCCAGCTGCAGAGATGGCTGTTGAAGGCTGTGCAGAGAGCCAGAGGGTTGTTGAAGGCTGGACTCAGAGTAAGCAGCAGAGAGGGTTGTTGAAGGCTGGGCAGAGGGTTGTTGAAGGCTGGGCTCAGAGCCAGCAGCAGAGAGGGTTGTTGAAGGCTGGGTAGAGAGCCAGAGGGTTGTTGAAGGCTGGACTCAGAGCCAGCAGCAGAGAGGGTTGTTGAAGGCTGGACTCAGAGCCAGAGGGTTGTTGAAGGCTGGACTCAGAGCCAGCAGTAGAGATGGTTGTTGAAGGCTGGGCAGAGAGCCAGAGGCTTGTTGAAGGCTGGACTCAGAGCCAGCAGCAGAGAGGGTTGTTGAAGGCTGGGCAGAGAGCCAGAGGGTTGTTGAAGGCTGGACTCAGAGGCAACAACAGAGAGGGTTGTTTAAGGGTGGACAAAGAGCCAGCAACAGAGAGGGTTGTGAAGGCTGGACTCAGGGCCAGCAGCAGAGAGGGTTGTTTAAGGGTGGACAGAGAGCCAGCAGCAGAGAGGGTTGTTGAAGGCTGGACTCAGAGCCAGCAGCAGAGAGGGTTGTTGACGACTGGACTCTGAGCCAGCAGCAGAGAGGGTTGTTGAAGGCTGGGCAGAGAGCCAGAGGTTTGTTGAAGGCTGGGTAGAGAGCCAGAGGGTTGTTGAAGGCTGGACTCAGAGCCAGCAGCAGAGATGGTTGTTGAAGGCTGTGCAGAGAGCCAGAGGTTTTTTGAAGGCTGGACTCAGAGCCAGCAGTAGAGAGGGTTGTTAAAGGCTGGACTCAGAGCCAGCAGCAGAGATGGTTGTTGAAGGCTGTGCAGAGAGCCAGAGGGTTGTTGAAGGCTGGACTCAGAGCCAACAGCAGAGAGGGTTGTTTAAGGGTGGAGAGAGCCAGCAGCAGAGAGGGTTGTTGAAGGCTGGGCAGAGAGCCAGAGGGTTGTTGAAGGCTCGACTCAGAGTAAGCAGCAGAGAGGGTTGTTGAAGGCTGGGCAGAGAGCCTGCAGCAGAGAGGGTTGTTGAAGGCTGGGCAGAGATCCAGAGGGTTGTTGGAGGCTGGACTCAGAGCCAACAGCAGAGAGGGTTGTTTAAGGGTGGACAGAGGGCCAGCAGCAGAGAGGGTTGTTGAAGGCTGGACTCAGAGCCAGCAGCAGAGAGGGTTGTTGAAGGCTGGACTCAGAGCCAGCAGCAGAGAGGGTTGTTGAAGGCTGGACTCAGAGCCAGCAGCAGAAAGGGTTGTTGAAGGCTGGGCTCAGAGCCAGCAGCAGAGAGGGTTGTTGAAGGCTGGACTCAGAGCCAGCAGCAGAGAGGGTTGTTGAAGGCTGGACTCAGAGCCAGCAGCATAGAGGGTTGTTGAAGGCTGGACTCAGAGCCAGAGGGTTGTTGAAGGCTGGACTCAGAGCCAGCAGCAGAGAGGGTTGTTGAAGGCTGGACTCAGAGCCAGCAGCAGAGAGGGTTGTTGAAGGCTGGACTCAGAGCCAGAGGGTTGTTGAAGGCTGGACTCAGAGCCAGCAGTAGAGATGGTTGTTGAAGGCTGGGCAGAGAGCCAGAGGCTTGTTGAAATCTGGACTCAGAGCCAGCAGCAGAGAGGGTTGTTGAAGGCTGGGCAGAGAGCCAGAGGGTTGTTGAAGGCTGGACTCAGAGGCAACAGCAGAGAGGGTTGTTTAAGGGTGGACAAAGAGCCAGCAACAGAGAGGGTTGTGAAGGCTGGACTCAGGGCCAGCAGCAGAGAGGGTTGTTTAAGGGTGGACAGAGAGCCAGCAGCAGAGAGGGTTGTTGAAGGCTGGGCAGAGAGCCAGAGGTTTGTTGAAGGCTGGGTAGAGAGCCAGAGGGTTGTTGAAGGCTGGACTCAGATCCAGCAGCAGAGATGGTTGTTGAAGGCTGTGCAGAGAGCCAGAGGTTTGTTGAAGGCTGGACTCTGAGCCAGCAGAAGAGAGGGTTGTTGAAGGCTGGGCAGAGAGCCAGAGGTTTGTTGAAGGCTGGGTAGAGAGCCAGAGGGTTGTTGAAGGCTGGACTCAGAGCCAGCAGCAGAGATGGTTGTTGAAGGCTGTGCAGAGAGCCAGAGGTTTGTTGAAGGCTGGACTCAGAGCCAGCAGTAGAGAGGGTTGTTAAAGGCTGTGCAGAGAGCCAGAGGGTTGTTGAAGGCTGGACTCAGAGTAAGCAGCAGAGAGGGTTGTTGAAGGCTGGGCAGAGAGCCTGCAGCAGAGAGGGTTGTTGAAGGCTGTGCAGAGAGCCAGAGGTTTGTTGAAGGTTGGACTCAGAGCCAGCAGTAGAGAGGGTTGTTTAAGGGTGGACAAAGAGCCAGCAACAGAGAGGGTTGTGAAGGCTGGACTCAGGGCCAGCAGCAGAGAGGGTTGTGAAGGCTGGACTCAGGGCCAGCAGCAGAGAGGGTTGTGAAGGCTGGACTCAGGGCCAGCAGCAGAGAGGGTTGTATAAGGGTGGACAGAGAGCCAGCAGCAGAGAGGGTTGTTGAAGGCTGGACTCAGATCCTGTAGCAGAGAGGGTTGTTGAAGGCTGGACTCAGAGCCAGCAGTAGAGAGGGTTGTTAAAGGCTGGACTCAAAGCCAGCAGCAGAGATGGTTGTTGAAGGCTGTGCAGAGAGCCAGAGGGTTGTTGAAGGCTGGACTCAGAGCCAACAGCAGAGAGGGTTGTTTAAGGGTGGAGAGAGCCAGCAGCAGAGAGGGTTGTTGAAGGCTGGGCAGAGAGCCAGAGGGTTGTTGAAGGCTGGACTCAGAGTAAGCAGCAGAGAGGGTTGTTGAAGGCTGGGCAGAGATCCAGAGGGGTGTTGGAGGCAGGACTCAGAGCCAACAGCAGAGAGGGTTGTTGAAGGCTGGGCTCAGAGCCTGCAGCAGAGAGGGCTGTTGAAGGCTGGGCAGAGATCCAGAGGGGTGTTGGAGGCAGGACTCAGAGCCAACAGCAGAGAGGGTTGTTGAAGGCTGGGCTCAGAGCCAGAAGCAGAGATGGTTGTTTAAGGCTGGCCATAGGGTTGTTGAAGGCTGGGCTCAGAGCCAGCAGCAGAGAGGGTTG
The DNA here is from genome assembly GCF_013265735.2 of Oncorhynchus mykiss. Lineage (NCBI taxonomy): Eukaryota > Metazoa > Chordata > Actinopteri > Salmoniformes > Salmonidae > Oncorhynchus > Oncorhynchus mykiss. The sequence goes on from NC_048573.1 coordinate 74,242,791, forward strand.
TTGAAGGCTGGGCAGAGATCCAGAGGGGTGTTGGAGGCAGGACTCAGAGCCAACAGCAGAAAGGGTTGTTGAAGGCTGGCCATAGGGTTGTTGAAGGCTGGGCTCAGAGCCAGCAGCAGAGAGGGTTGTTGAAGGCTGGGTAGAGAGCCATAGGGTTGTTGAAGGCTGGACTCAGAGCCAACAGCAGAGAGGGTTGTTTAAGGGTGGACAGAGAGCCAGCAGCAGAGAGGGTTGTTGAAGGCTGGACTCAGAGCCAGCAGCAGAGAGGGTTGTTGAAGGCTGGACTCAGAGCCAGCAGCAGAGAGGGTTGTTGAAGGCTGGACTCAGAGCCAGCAGCAGAGATGGTTGTTGAAGGCTGTGCAGAGAGCCAGAGGTTTGTTGAAGGCTGGACTCAGAGCCAGCAGTAGACAGGGTTGTTAAAGGCTGGACTCAGAGCCAGCAGCAGAGATGGTTGTTTAAGGGTGGAGAGAGCCTGCTGCAGAGAGGGTTGTTGAAGGCTGGGCAGAGATCCAGAGGGTTGTTGGAGGCTGGACTCAGAGCCAACAGCAGAGAGGGTTGTTTAAGGGTGGACAGAGAGCCAGCAGCAGAGAGGGTTGTTGAAGGCTGGACTCAGAGCCAGCAGCAGAGAGGGTTGTTGAAGGCTGGAGAGAGCCAGCAGCAGAGAGGGTTGTTGAAGGCTGGGCAGAGAGCCAGAGGGTTGTTGAAGGCTGGACTCAGAGCCAGCAGCAGAGAGGGTTGTTGAAGGCTGGACTCAGAGCCAGCAGCAGAGAGGGTTGTTGAAGGCTGGGCAGAGAGCCAGAGGGTTGTTGAAGGCTGGACTCAGAGCCAGCAGCAGAGAGGGTTGTTGAAGGCTGGGCAGAGAGCCTGCAGCAGAGAGGGTTGTTGAAGGCTGGGCAGAGATCCAGAGGGTTGTTGGAGGCTGGACTCAGAGCCAACAGCAGAGCGGGTTGTTGAAAGCTGGGCAGAGATACAGAGGGTTGTTGGAGGCTGGACTCAGAGCCAACAGCAGAGATGGTTGTTTAAGGCTGGACTCAGAGCCAGCAGCAGAGAGGGTTGTTGAAGGCTGGACTCAGAGCCAGCAGCAGAGAGCAGAGAGCCAGAAGCAGAGATGGTTGTTTAAGTCTGGCCAGAGGGTTGTTGAAGGCTGGGCTCAGAGCCAGCAGCAGAGAGGGTTGTTGAAGGCTGGGTAGAGAGCCAGAGGGTTGTTGAAGGCTGGACTCAGAGCCAACAGCAGAGAGGGTTGTTTAAGGGTGGACAGAGAGCCAGCAGCAGAGAGGGTTGTTGAAGGCTGGACTCAGAGCCAGCAGCAGAGAGGGTTGTTGAAGGCTGGACTCAGAGCCAGAGGGTTGTTGAAGGCTGGACTCAGAGCCAGCAGTAGAGATGGTTGTTGAAGGCTGGGCAGAGAGCCAGAGACTTGTTGAAATCTGGACTCAGAGCCAGCAGCAGAGAGGGTTGTTGAAGGCTGGGCAGAGAGCCAGAGGGTTGTTGAAGGCTGGACTCAGAGGCAACAGCAGAGAGGGTTGTTTAAGGGTGGACAAAGAGCCAGCAACAGAGAGGGTTGTGAAGGCTGGACTCAGGGCCAGCAGCAGAGAGGGTTGTTTAAGGGTGGACAGAGAGCCAGCAGCAGAGAGGGTTGTTGAAGGCTGGGCAGAGAGCCAGAGGTTTGTTGAAGGCTGGGTAGAGAGCCAGAGGGTTGTTGAAGGCTGGACTCAGAGGCAACAGCAGAGAGGGTTGTTTAAGGGTGGACAAAGAGCCAGCAACAGAGAGGGTTGTGAAGGCTGGACTCAGGGCCAGCAGCAGAGAGGGTTGTTTAAGGGTGGACAGAGAGCCAGCAGCAGAGATGGTTGTTGAAGGCTGTGCAGAGAGCCAGAGGTTTGTTGAAGGCTGGACTCTGAGCCAGCAGCAGAGAGGGTTGTTGAAGGCTGGGCAGAGAGCCAGAGGTTTGTTGAAGGCTGGGTAGAGAGCCAGAGGGTTGTTGAAGGCTGGACTCAGAGCCAGCAGCAGAGATGGTTGTTGAAGGCTGTGCAGAGAGCCAGAGGTTTGTTGAAGGCTGGACTCAGAGCCAGCAGTAGAGAGGGTTGTTAAAGGCTGGACTCAGAGCCAGCTGCAGAGATGGTTGTTGAAGGCTGTGCAGAGAGCCAGAGGGTTGTTGAAGGCTGGACTCAGAGTAAGCAGCAGAGAGGGTTGTTGAAGGCTGGGCAGAGGGTTGTTGAAGGCTGGGCTCAGAGCCAGCAGCAGAGAGGGTTGTTGAAGGCTGGGTAGAGAGCCAGAGGGTTGTTGAAGGCTGGACTCAGAGCCAGCAGCAGAGAGGGTTGTTGAAGGCTGGACTCAGAGCCAGAGGGTTGTTGAAGGCTGGACTCAGAGCCAGCAGTAGAGATGGTTGTTGAAGGCTGGGCAGAGAGCCAGAGGCTTGTTGAAGGCTGGACTCAGAGCCAGCAGCAGAGAGGGTTGTTGAAGGCTGGGCAGAGAGCCAGAGGGTTGTTGAAGGCTGGACTCAGAGGCAACAACAGAGAGGGTTGTTTAAGGGTGGACAAAGAGCCAGCAACAGAGAGGGTTGTGAAGGCTGGACTCAGGGCCAGCAGCAGAGAGGGTTGTTTAAGGGTGGACAGAGAGCCAGCAGCAGAGAGGGTTGTTGAAGGCTGGACTCAGAGCCAGCAGCAGAGAGGGTTGTTGACGACTGGACTCTGAGCCAGCAGCAGAGAGGGTTGTTGAAGGCTGGGCAGAGAGCCAGAGGTTTGTTGAAGGCTGGGTAGAGAGCCAGAGGGTTGTTGAAGGCTGGACTCAGAGCCAGCAGCAGAGATGGTTGTTGAAGGCTGTGCAGAGAGCCAGAGGTTTTTTGAAGGCTGGACTCAGAGCCAGCAGTAGAGAGGGTTGTTAAAGGCTGGACTCAGAGCCAGCAGCAGAGATGGTTGTTGAAGGCTGTGCAGAGAGCCAGAGGGTTGTTGAAGGCTGGACTCAGAGCCAACAGCAGAGAGGGTTGTTTAAGGGTGGAGAGAGCCAGCAGCAGAGAGGGTTGTTGAAGGCTGGGCAGAGAGCCAGAGGGTTGTTGAAGGCTCGACTCAAAGTAAGCAGCAGAGAGGGTTGTTGAAGGCTGGGCAGAGAGCCTGCAGCAGAGAGGGTTGTTGAAGGCTGGGCAGAGATCCAGAGGGTTGTTGGAGGCTGGACTCAGAGCCAACAGCAGAGAGGGTTGTTTAAGGGTGGACAGAGGGCCAGCAGCAGAGAGGGTTGTTGAAGGCTGGACTCAGAGCCAGCAGCAGAGAGGGTTGTTGAAGGCTGGACTCAGAGCCAGCAGCAGAAAGGGTTGTTGAAGGCTGGGCTCAGAGCCAGCAGCAGAGAGGGTTGTTGAAGGCTGGACTCAGAGCCAGCAGCAGAGAGGGTTGTTGAAGGCTGGACTCAGAGCCAGCAGCATAGAGGGTTGTTGAAGGCTGGACTCAGAGCCAGAGGGTTGTTGAAGGCTGGACTCAGAGCCAGCAGCAGAGAGGGTTGTTGAAGGCTGGACTCAGAGCCAGCAGCAGAGAGGGTTGTTGAAGGCTGGACTCAGAGCCAGAGGGTTGTTGAAGGCTGGACTCAGAGCCAGCAGTAGAGATGGTTGTTGAAGGCTGGGCAGAGAGCCAGAGGCTTGTTGAAATCTGGACTCAGAGCCAGCAGCAGAGAGGGTTGTTGAAGGCTGGGCAGAGAGCCAGAGGGTTGTTGAAGGCTGGACTCAGAGGCAACAGCAGAGAGGGTTGTTTAAGGGTGGACAAAGAGCCAGCAACAGAGAGGGTTGTGAAGGCTGGACTCAGGGCCAGCAGCAGAGAGGGTTGTTTAAGGGTGGACAGAGAGCCAGCAGCAGAGAGGGTTGTTGAAGGCTGGGCAGAGAGCCAGAGGTTTGTTGAAGGCTGGGTAGAGAGCCAGAGGGTTGTTGAAGGCTGGACTCAGAGCCAGCAGCAGAGATGGTTGTTGAAGGCTGTGCAGAGAGCCAGAGGTTTGTTGAAGGCTGGACTCTGAGCCAGCAGAAGAGAGGGTTGTTGAAGGCTGGGCAGAGAGCCAGAGGTTTGTTGAAGGCTGGGTAGAGAGCCAGAGGGTTGTTGAAGGCTGGACTCAGAGCCAGCAGCAGAGATGGTTGTTGAAGGCTGTGCAGAGAGCCAGAGGTTTGTTGAAGGCTGGACTCAGAGCCAGCAGTAGAGAGGGTTGTTAAAGGCTGGACTCAGAGCCAGCAGCAGAGATGGTTGTTGAAGGCTGTGCAGAGAGCCAGAGGGTTGTTGAAGGCTGGACTCAGAGTAAGCAGCAGAGAGGGTTGTTGAAGGCTGGGCAGAGAGCCTGCAGCAGAGAGGGTTGTTGAAGGCTGTGCAGAGAGCCAGAGGTTTGTTGAAGGCTGGACTCAGAGCCAGCAGTAGAGAGGGTTGTTGAAGGCTGGACTCAGAGCCAGCAGTAGAGAGGGTTGTTAAAGGCTGGACTCAGAGCCAGCAGCAGAGATGGTTGTTGAAGGCTGTGCAGAGAGCCAGAGTGTTGTTGAAGGCTGGACTCAGAGCCAACAGCAGAGAGGGTTGTTTAAGGGTGGAGAGAGCCAGCAGCAGAGAGGGTTGTTGAAGGCTGGGCAGAGAGCCAGAGGGGTGTTGAAGGCTGGACTCAGAGTAAGCAGCAGAGAGGGTTGTTGAAGGCTGGGCAGAGAGCCTGCAGCAGAGAGGGTTGTTGAAGGCTGGGCAGAGATCCAGAGGAGTGTTGGAGGCAGGACTCAGAGCCAACAGCAGAGAGGGTTGTTGAAGGCTGGGCTCAGAGCCAGAAGCAGAGATGGTTGTTTAAGGCTGGCCATAGGGTTGTTGAAGAATGGGCTCAGAGCCAGCAGCAGAGAGGGTTGTTGAATGCTGGGTAGAGAGCCAGAGGGTTGTTGAAGGCTGGACTCAGAGCCAACAGCAGAGAGGGTTGTTGAAGGCTGGGCAGAGAGCAAGAGGGTTGTTGAAGGCTGGACTCAGAGCCAACAGCAGAGAGGGTTGTTTAAGGATGGAGAGAGCCAGCAGCAGAGAGGGTTGTTGAAGGCTGGGCAGAGATCCAGAGGGGTGTTGGAGGCTGGACTCAGAGCCAGCAGCAGAGAGGGTTGTTGAAGGCTGGACTCAGAGCCAGCAGCAGAGATGGTTGTTGAAGGCTGTGCAGAGAGCCAGAGGTTTGTTGAAGGCTGGACTCAGAGCCAGCAGTAGACAGGGTTGTTAAAGGCTGGACTCAGAGCCAGCAGCAGAGATGGTTGTTTAAGGGTGGAGAGAGCCTGCAGCAGAGAGGGTTGTTGAAGGCTGGTCAGAGATCCAGAGGGTTGTTGGAGGCTGGACTCAGAGCCAACAGCAGAGAGGGTTGTTGAAGGCTGGGCAGAGATCCAGAGGGTTGTTGGAGGCTGGACTCAGAGCCAACAGCAGAGAGGGTTGTTTAAGGGTGGACTCAGAGCCAGCAGCAGAGAGGGTTGTTGAAGGCTGGACTCAGAGCCAGCAGCAGAGAGGGTTGTTGAAGGCTGGAGAGAGCCAGCAGCAGAGAGGGTTGTTGAAGGCTGGACTCAGAGCCAGCAGCAGAGAGGGTTGTTGAAGGCTGGACTCAGAGCCAGCAGCAGAGAGGGTTGTTGAAGGCTGGAGAGAGCCAGCAGCAGAGAGGGTTGTTGAAGGCTGGGCAGAGAGCCAGAGGGTTGTTGAAGGCTGGACTCAGAGTAAGCAGCAGAGAGGGTTGTTGAAGGCTGGGCAGAGATCCAGAGGGTTGTTGGAGGCTGGACTCAGAGCCAACAGCAGAGAGGGTTGTTGAAGGCTGGGCAGAGATCCAGAGGGTTGTTGGAGGCTGGACTCAGAGCCAGCAGCAGAGAGGGTTGTTGAATGCTGGGTAGAGAGCCAGAGGGTTGTTGAAGGCTGGACTCAGAGCCAACAGCAGAGAGGGTTGTTGAAGGCTGGGCAGAGAGCCAGAGGGTTGTTGAAGGCTGGACTCAGAGCCAACAGCAGAGAGGGTTGTTTAAGGATGGAGAGAGCCAGCAGCAGAGAGGGTTGTTGAAGGCTGGGCAGAGATCCAGAGGGGTGTTGGAGGCTGGACTCAGAGCCAGCAGCAGAGAGGGTTGTTGAAGGCTGGACTCAGAGCCAGCAGCAGAGATGGTTGTTGAAGGCTGTGCAGAGAGCCAGAGGTTTGTTGAAGGCTGGACTCAGAGCCAGCAGTAGACAGGGTTGTTAAAGGCTGGACTCAGAGCCAGCAGCAGAGATGGTTGTTTAAGGGTGGAGAGAGCCTGCAGCAGAGAGGGTTGTTGAAGGCTGGGCAGAGATCCAGAGGGTTGTTGGAGGCTGGACTCAGAGCCAACAGCAGAGAGGGTTGTTGAAGGCTGGGCAGAGATCCAGAGGGTTGTTGGAGGCTGGACTCAGAGCCAACAGCAGAGAGGGTTGTTTAAGGGTGGACAGAGAGCCAGCAGCAGAGAGGGTTGTTGAAGGCTGGACTCAGAGCCAGCAGCAGAGAGGGTTGTTGAAGGCTGGACTCAGAGCCAGCAGCAGAGAGGGTTGTTGAAGGCTGGAGAGAGCCAGCAGCAGAGAGGGTTGTTGAAGGCTGGGCAGAGAGCCAGAGGGTTGTTGAAGGCTGGACTCAGAGTAAGCAGCAGAGAGGGTTGTTGAAGGCTGGGCAGAGATCCAGAGGGTTGTTGGAGGCTGGACTCAGAGCCAACAGCAGAGAGAGTTGTTGAAGGCTGGGCAGAGATCCAGAGGGTTGTTGGAGGCTGGACTCAGAGCCAACAGCAGAGAGGGTTGTTGAAGGCTGGGCAGAGATACAGAGGGTTGTTGGAGGCTTGACTCAGAGCCAACTGCAGAGATGGTTGTTTAAGGGTGGACAGAGGGCCAGCAGCAGAGAGGGTTGTTGAAGGCTGGACTCAGAGCCAGCAGCAGAGAGGGTTGTTGAAGGCTGGACTCAGAGCCAGCAGCAGAGAGCAGAGAGCCAGAAGCAGAGATGGTTGTTTAAGTCTGGCCAGAGGGTTGTTGAAGGCTGGGCTCAGAGCCAGCAGCAGAGAGGGTTGTTGAAGGCTGGGTAGAGAGCCAGAGGGTTGTTGAAGGCTGGACTCAGAGCCAACACTAGAGAGGGTTGTTTAAGGGTGGACAGAGAGCCAGCAGCAGAGAGGGTTGTTGAAGGCTGGACTCAGAGCCAGAGGGTTGTTGAAGGCTGGACTCAGAGCCAGCAGTAGAGATGGTTGTTGAAGGCTGGGCAGAGAGCCAGAGGTTTGTTGAAGGCTGGACTCAGAGCCAGCAGCAGAGAGGGTTGTTGAAGGCTGGGCAGAGAGCCAGAGGGTTGTTGAAGGCTGGACTCAGAGCCAACAGCAGAGAGGGTTGTTTAAGGATGGAGAGAGCCATTAGCAGAGAGGGTTGTTGAAGGCTGGGCAGAGATCCAGAGGGGTGTTGGAGGCTGGACTCAGAGCCAACAGCAGAGAGGGTTGTTTAAGGGTGGACAGAGGGCCAGCAGCAGAGAGGGTTGTTGAAGGCTGGGCAGAGAGCCAGAGGCTTGTTGAAATCTGGACTCAGAGCCAGCAGCAGAGAGGGTTGTTGAAGGCTGGACTCAGAGGCAACAGCAGAGAGGTTTGTTTAAGGGTGGACAAAGAGCCAGCAAAAGAGAGGGTTGTGAAGGCTGGACTCAGGGCCAGCAGCAGAGAGGGTTGTTTAAGGGTGGACAGAGAGCCAGCAGCAGAGAGGGTTGTTGAAGGCCTGGCAGAGAGCCAGAGGTTTGTTGAAGGCTGGGTAGAGAGCCAGAGGGTTGTTGAAGGCTGGACTCAGAGCCAGCAGCAGAGATGGTTGTTGAAGGCTGTGCAGAGAGCCAGAGGTTTGTTGAAGGCTGGACTCAGAGCCAGCAGTAGAGAGGGTTGTTTAAGGGTGGACAAAGAGCCAGCAACAGAGAGGGTTGTGAAGGCTGGACTCAGGGCCAGCAGCAGAGAGGGTTGTTTAAGGGTGGACAGAGAGCCAGCAGCAGAGAGGGTTGTTGAAGGCTGGACTCAGATCCTGTAGCAGAGAGGGTTGTTGAAGGCTGGACTCAGAGCCAGCAGCAGAGAGGGTTGTTGACGACTGGACTCTGAGCCAGCAGCAGAGAGGGTTGTTGAAGGCTGGGCAGAGAGCCAGAGGTTTGTTGAAGGCTGGACTCAGAGCCAGCAGTAGAGAGGGTTGTTAAAGGCTGGACTCAGAGCCAGCAGCAGAGATGGTTGTTGAATGCTGGGTAGAGAGCCAGAGGGTTGTTGAAGGCTGGACTCAGAGCCAACAGCAGAGAGGGTTGTTGAAGGCTGGGCAGAGAGCCAGAGGGTTGTTGAAGGCTGGACTCAGAGCCAACAGCAGAGAGGGTTGTTTAAGGATGGAGAGAGCCAGCAGCAGAGAGTGTTGTTGAAGGCTGGGCAGAGATCCAGAGGGGTGTTGGAGGCTGGACTCAGAGCCAGCAGCAGAGAGGGTTGTTGAAGGCTGGACTCAGAGCCAGCAGCAGAGATGGTTGTTGAAGGCTGTGCAGAGAGCCAGAGGTTTGTTGAAGGCTGGACTCAGAGCCAGCAGTAGACAGGGTTGTTAAAGGCTGGACTCAGAGCCAGCAGCAGAGATGGTTGTTTAAGGGTGGAGAGAGCCTGCAGCAGAGAGGGTTGTTGAAGGCTGGGCAGAGATCCAGAGGGTTGTTGGAGGCTGGACTCAGAGCCAACAGCAGAGAGGGTTGTTGAAGGCTGGGCAGAGATCCAGAGGGTTGTTGGAGGCTGGACTCAGAGCCAACAGCAGAGAGGGTTGTTTAAGGGTGGACAGAGAGCCAGCAGCAGAGAGGGTTGTTGAAGGCTGGACTCAGAGCCAGCAGCAGAGAGGGTTGTTGAAGGCTGGACTCAGAGCCAGCAGCAGAGAGGGTTGTTGAAGGCTGGAGAGAGCCAGCAGCAGAGAGGGTTGTTGAAGGCTGGGCAGAGAGCCAGAGGGTTGTTGAAGGCTGGACTCAGAGTAAGCAGCAGAGAGGGTTGTTGAAGGCTGGGCAGAGATCCAGAGGGTTGTTGGAGGCTGGACTCAGAGCCAACAGCAGAGAGGGTTGTTGAAGGCTGGGCAGAGATCCAGAGGGTTGTTGGAGGCTGGACTCAGAGCCAACAGCAGAGAGGGTTGTTGAAGGCTGGGCAGAGATACAGAGGGTTGTTGGAGGCTGGACTCAGAGCCAACTGCAGAGATGGTTGTTTAAGGGTGGACAGAGGGCCAGCAGCAGAGAGGGTTGTTGAAGGCTGGACTCAGAGCCAGCAGCAGAGAGGGTTGTTGAAGGCTGGACTCAGAGCCAGCAGCAGAGAGCAGAGAGCCAGAAGCAGAGATGGTTGTTTAAGTCTGGCCAGAGGGTTGTTGAAGGCTGGGCTCAGAGCCAGCAGCAGAGAGGGTTGTTGAAGGCTGGGTAGAGAGCCAAAGGGTTGTTGAAGGCTGGACTCAGAGCCAACACTAGAGAGGGTTGTTTAAGGGTGGACAGAGAGCCAGCAGCAGAGAGGGTTGTTTAAGGCTGGACTCAGAGCCAGAGGGTTGTTGAAGGCTGGACTCAGAGCCAGCAGTAGAGATGGTTGTTGAAGGCTGGGCAGAGAGCCAGAGGCTTGTTGAAGGCTGGACTCAGAGCCAGCAGCAGAGAGGGTTGTTGAAGGCTGGGCAGAGAGCCAGAGGGTTGTTGAAGGCTGGACTCAGAGCCAACAGCAGAGAGGGTTGTTTAAGGATGGAGAGAGCCAGCAGCAGAGAGGGTTGTTGAAGGCTGGGCAGAGATCCAGAGGGGTGTTGGAGGCTGGACTCAGAGCCAACAGCAGAGAGGGTTGTTTAAGGGTGGACAGAGGGCCAGCAGCAGAGAGGGTTGTTGAAGGCTGGACTCAGAGCCAGCAGCAGAGAGGGTTGTTGAAGGCTGGACTCAGAGCCAGCAGCAGAGAGGGTTGTTGAAGGCTGGACTCAGAAACAGCAACAGAAAGGGTTGTTGAAGGCTGGGTAGAGAGACAGCAGCAGAGAGGGTTGTTGAAGGCTGGACTCAGAGCCAGCAGCATAGAGGGTTGTTGAAGGCTGGACTCAGAGCCAGAGGGTTGTTGAAGGCTGGACTCAGAGCCAGCAGTAGAGATGGTTGTTGAAGGCTGGGCAGAGAGCCAGAGGCTTGTTGAAGGCTGGACTCAGAGCCAGCAGCAGAGAGGGTTGTTGAAGGCTGGACTCAGAGCCAACAGCAGAGAGGGTTGTTTAAGGGTGGACAGAGAGCCAGCAGCAGAGAGGGTTGTTGAAGGCTGGGCAGAGAGCCAGAGGGTTGTTGAAGGCTGGACTCAGAGCCAACAGCAGAGAGGGTTGTTTAAGGGTGGAGAGAGCCAGCAGCAGAGAGGGTTGTTGAAGGCTGGGCAGAGATCCAGAGGGGTGTTGGAGGCTGGACTCAGAGCCAACAGCAGAAAGGGTTGTTTAAGGGTGGACAGAGGGCCAGCAGCAGAGAGGGTTGTTGAAGGCTGGACTCAGAGCCAGCAGCAGAGAGGGTTGTTGAAGGCTGGACTCAGAGCCAGCAGCAGAAAGGGTTGTTGAAGGCTGGGTAGAGAGCCAGCAGCAGAGAGGGTTGTTGAAGGCTGGACTCAGAGCCAGCAGCATAGAGGGTTGTTGAAGGCTGGACTCAGAGCCAGAGGGTTGTTGAAGGCTGGACTCAGAGCCAGCAGCAGAGAGGGTTGTTGAAGGCTGGACTCAGAGCCAGCAGCAGAGAGGGTTGTTGAAGGCTGGACTCAGAGCCAACAGCAGAGAGGGTTGTTTAAGGGTGGACAGAGAGCCAGCAGCAGAGAGCGTTGTTGAAGGCTGGGCAGAGAGCCAGAGGGTTGTTGAAGGCTGGACTCAGAGCCAACAGCAGAGAGGGTTGTTTAAGGGTGGAGAGAGCCAGCAGCAGAGAGGGTTGTTGAAGGCTGGGCAGAGAGCCAGAGGGTTGTTGAAGGCTGGACTCAGAGTAAGCAGCAGAGAGGGTTGTTGAAGGCTGGGCAGAGAGCCTGCCGCAGAGAGGGTTGTTGAAGGCTGGGCAGAGATCCAGAGGGGTGTTGGAGGCTGGACTCAGAGCCAACAGCAGAGAGGGTTGTTTAAGGGTGGACAGAGGGCCAGCAGCAGAGAGGGTTGTTGAAGGCTGGACTCAGAGCCAGCAGCAGAGAGGGTTGTTGAAGGCTGGACTCAGAGCCAGCAGCAGAGAGGGTTGTTGAAGCCTGGACTCAGAGCCAGCAGCAGAAAGGGTTGTTGAAGGCTGGGCAGAGAGCCAGAAGCAGAGATGGTTGTTTAAGGCTGGCCAGAGGGTTGTTGAAGGCTGGGCTCAGAACCAGCAGCAGAGAAGGTTGTTGAAGGCTGGGTAGAGAGCCAGAGGGTTGTTGAAGGCTGGACTCAGAGCCAACAGCAGAGAGGGTTGTTTAAGGGTGGACAGAGAGCCAGCAGCAGAGAGGGTTGTTGAAGGCTGGACTCAGAGCCAGCAGCAGAGAGGGTTGTTGAAGGCTGGACTCAGAGCCAGAGGGTTGTTGAAGGCTGGACTCAGAGCCAGCAGTAGAGATGGTTGTTGAAGGCTGGGCAGAGAGCCAGAGGCTTGTTGAAGGCTGGACTCAGAGCCAGCAGCAGAGAGGGTTGTTGAAGGCTGGGCAGAGAGCCAGAGGGTTGTTGAAGGCTGGACTCAGAGCCAACAGCAGAGAGGGTTGTTTAAGGGTGGAGAGAGCCAGCAGCAGAGAGGGTTGTTGAAGGCTGGGCAGAGATCCAGAGGGGTGTTGGAGGCTGGACTCAGAGCCAACAGCAGAGAGTGTTGTTTAAGTGTGGACAGAGGGCCAGCAGCAGAGAGGGTTGTTGAAGGCTGGACTCAGAGCCAGCAGCAGAGAGGGTTGTTGAAGGCTGGACTCAGAGCCAGCAGCAGAGAGGGTTGTTGAAGGCTGGACTCAGAGCCAGCAGCAGAAAGGGTTGTTGAAGGCTGGGTAGAGAGCCAGCAGCAGAGAGGGTTGTTGAAGGCTGGACTCAGAGCCAGCAGCATAGAGGGTTGTTGAAGGCTGGACTCAGAGCCAGCAGCAGAGAGGGTTGTTGAAGGCTGGACTCAGAGCCAACAGCAGAGAGGGTTGTTGAAGGCTGGGCAGATAGCCAGAGGGTTGTTGAAGGCTGGACTCAGAGCCAACAGCAGAGAGGGTTGTTTAAGGGTGGAGAGAGCCAGCAGCAGAGAGGGTTGTTGAAGGCTGGACAGAGAGCCAGAGGGTTGTTGAAGGCTGGACTCAGAGTAAGCAGCAGAGAGGGTTGTTGAAGGCTGGGCAGAGATCCAGAGGGGTGTTGGAGGCTGGACTCAGAGCCAGCAGCAGAGAGGGTTGTTGAAGGCTGGACTCAGAGCCAACAGCAGAGAGGGTTGTTTAAGGGTGGACAGAGAGCCAGCAGCAGAGAGGGTTGTTGAAGGCTGGGCAGATAGCCAGAGGGTTGTTGAAGGCTGGACTCAGAGCCAGCAGCAGAGAGGGTTGTTTAAGGGTGGAGAGAGCCAGCAGCAGAGAGGGTTGTTGAAGGCTGGGCAGAGATCCAGAGGGGTGTTGGAGGCTGGACTCAGAGCCAACAGCAGAGAGGGTTGTTTAAGGGTGGACAGAGGGCCAGCAGCAGAGAGGGTTGTTGAAGGCTGGACTCAGAGCCAGCAGCAGAGAGGGTTGTTGAAGGCTGGACTCAGAGCCAGCAGCAGAGAGGGTTGTTGAAGGCTGGACTCAGAGCCAGCAGCAGAAAGGGTTGTTGAAGGCTGGGTAGAGAGCCAGCAGCAGAGAGGGTTGTTGAAGGCTGGACTCAGAGCCAGCAGCATAGAGGGTTGTTGAAGGCTGGACTCAGAGCCAGCAGCAGAGAGGGTTGTTGAAGGCTGGACTCAGAGCCAACAGCAGAGAGGGTTGTTGAAGGCTGGGCAGATAGCCAGAGGGTTGTTGAAGGCTGGACTCAGAGCCAACAGCAGAGAGGGTTGTTTAAGGGTGGAGAGAGCCAGCAGCAGAGAGGGTTGTTGAAGGCTGGACAGAGAGCCAGAGGGTTGTTGAAGGCTGGACTCAGAGTAAGCAGCAGAGAGGGTTGTTGAAGGCTGGGCAGAGATCCAGAGGGGTGTTGGAGGCTGGACTCAGAGCCAGCAACAGAGAGGGTTGTTGAAGGCTGGACTCAGAGCCAACAGCAGAGAGGGTTGTTTAAGGGTGGACAGAGAGCCAGCAGCAGAGAGGGTTGTTGAAGGCTGGGCAGATAGCCAGAGGGTTGTTGAAGGCTGGACTCAGAGCCAGCAGCAGAGAGGGTTGTTTAAGGGTGGACAGAGGGCCAGCAGCAGAGAGGGTTGTTGAAGGCTGGACTCAGAGCCAGCAGCAGAAAGGGTTGTTGAAGGCTGGACAGAGAGCCAGAAGCAGAGATGGTTGTTTAAGGCTGGCCAGAGGGTTGTTGAAGGCTGGGCTCAGAGCCAGCAGCAGAGAGGATTGTTGAAAGCTGGGTAGAGAGCCAGAGGGTTGTTGAAGGCTGGACTCAGAGCCAACAGCAGAGAGGGTTGTTTAAGGGTGGACAGAGAGCCAGCAGCAGAGAGGGTTGTTGAAGGCTGGACTCAGAGCCAGCAGCAGAGAGGGTTGTTGAAGGCTGGACTCAGAGACAGCAGCAGAGAGGGTTGTTGAAGGCTGGACTCAGAGCCAGCAGCAGAGAGGTTTGTTGAAGGCTGGACTCAGAGCCAGCAGTAGAGATGGTTGTTGAAGGCTGGGCAGAGAGCCAGAGGCTTGTTGAAGGCTGGACTCAGAGCCAGCAGCAGAGAGGGTTGTTGAAGGCTGGACTCAGAGACAGCAGCAGAGAGGGTTGTTGAAGGCTGGACTCAGAGCCAGCAGCAGAGAGGGTTGTTGAAGGCTGGACTCAGAGCCAGCAGTAGAGATGGTTGTTGAAGGCTGGGCAGAGAGCCAGAGGCTTGTTGAAGGCTGGACTCAGAGCCAGCAGCAGAGAGGGTTGTTGAAGGCTGGGCAGAGAGCCAGAGGGTTGGTGAAGGCTGGACTCAGAGCCAACAGCAGAGAGGGTTGTTTAAGGTTGGACAAAGAGCCAGCAGCAGAGAGGGTTGTGAAGGCTGGATTTAGGGCCAGCAGCAGAGAGGGTTGTTTAAGGGTGGACAGAGAGCCAGCAGCAGAGAGGGTTGTTGAAGGCTGGACTCAGAGCCAGCAGCAGAGAGGGTTGTTGAAGGCTGGACTCAGAGCCAGCAGCAGAAAGGGTTGTTGAAGGCTGGGTAGAGAGCCAGCAGCAGAGAGGGTTGTTGAAGGCTGGACTCAGAGCCAGCAGCATAGAGGGCTGTTGAAGGCTGGACTCAGAGCCAGAGGGTTGTTGAAGGCTGGACTCAGAGCCAGCAGCAGAGAGGGTTGTTGAAGGCTGGACTCAGAGCCAGCAGCAGAGAGGGTTGTTGAAGCCTGGACTCAGAGCCAGCAGCAGAAAGGGTTGTTGAAGGCTGGGCAGAGAGCCAGAAGCAGAGATGGTTGTTTAAGGCTGGCCAGAGGGTTGTTGAAGGCTGGGCTCAGAGCCAGCAGCAGAGAGGGTTGTTGAAGGCTGGGTAGAGAGCCAGAGGGTTGTTGAAGGCTGGACTCAGAGCCAACAGCAGAGAGGGTTGTTTAAGGGTGGACAGAGAGCCAGCAGCAGAGAGGGTTGTTGAAGGATGGACTCAGAGCCAGCAGCAGAGAGGGTTGTTGAAGGCTGGACTCAGAGCCAGAGGGTTGTTGAAGGCTGGACTCAGAGCCAGCAGTAGAGATGGTTGTTGAAGGCTGGGCAGAGAGCCAGAGGCTTGTTGAAGGCTGGAATCAGAGCCAGCAGCAGAGAGGGTTGTTGAAGGCTGGGCAGAGAGCCAGAGGGTTGTTGAAGGCTGGACTCAGAGCCAACAGCAGAGAGGGTTGTTTAAGGGTGGAGAGAGCCAGCAGCAGAGAGGGTTGTTGAAGGCTGGGCAGAGATCCAGAGGGGTGTTGGAGGCTGGACTCAGAGCCAACAGCAGAGAGGGTTGTTTAAGGGTGGACAGAGGGCCAGCAGCAGAGAGGGTTGTTGAAGGCTGGACTCAGAGCCAGCAGCAGAGAGGGTTGTTGAAGGCTGGACTCAGAGCCAGCAGCAGAGAGGGTTGTTGAAGGCTGGACTCAGAGCCAGCAGCAGAAAGGGTTGTTGAAGGCTGGGTAGAGAGCCAGCAGCAGAGAGGGTTGTTGAAGGCTGGACTCAGAGCCAGCAGCATAGAGGGTTGTTGAAGGCTGGACTCAGAGCCAGCAGCAGAGAGGGTTGTTGAAGGCTGGACTCAGAGCCAACAGCAGAGAGGGTTGTTTAAGGGTGGACAGAGAGCCAGCAGCAGAGAGGGTTGTTGAAGGCTGGGCAGATAGCCAGAGGGTTGTTGAAGGCTGGACTCAGAGCCAACAGCAGAGAGGGTTGTTTAAGGGTGGAGAGAGCCAGCAGCAGAGAGGGTTGTTGAAGGCTGGACAGAGAGCCAGAGGGTTGTTGAAGGCTGGACTCAGAGTAAGCAGCAGAGAGGGTTGTTGAAGGCTGGGCAGAGAGCCAGAGGGTTGTTGAAGGCTGGACTCAGAGCCAACAGCAGAGAGGGTTGTTTAAGGGTGGACAGAGGGCCAGCAGCAGAGAGGGTTGTTGAAGGCTGGACTCAGAGCCAGCAGCAGAAAGGGTTGTTGAAGGCTGGGCAGAGAGCCAGAAGCAGAGATGGTTGTTTAAGGCTGGCCAGAGGGTTGTTGAAGGCTGGGCTCAGAGCCAGCAGCAGAGAGGGTTGTTGAAGGCTGGGTAGAGAGCCAGAGGGTTGTTGAAGGCTGGACTCAGAGCCAACAGCAGAGAGGGTTGTTTAAGGGTGGACAGAGAGCCAGCAGCAGAGAGGGTTGTTGAAGGCTGGACTCAGAGCCAGCAGCAGAGAGGGTTGTTGAAGGCTGGACTCAGAGACAGCAGCAGAGAGGGTTGTTGAAGGCTGGACTCAGAGCCAGCAGCAGAGAGGGTTGTTGAAGGCTGGACTCAGAGCCAGAGGGTTGTTGAAGGCTGGACTCAGAGCCAGCAGTAGAGATGGTTGTTGAAGGCTGGGCAGAGAGCCAGAGGCTTGTTGAAGGCTGGACTCAGAGCCAGCAGCAGAGAGGGTTGTTGAAGGCTGGGCAGAGAGCCAGAGGGTTGGTGAAGGCTGGACTCAGAGCCAACAGCAGAGAGGGTTGTTTAAGGTTGGACAAAGAGCCAGCAGCAGAGAGGGTTGTGAAGGCTGGATTTAGGGCCAGCAGCAGAGAGGGTTGTTTAAGGGTGGACAGAGAGCCAGCAGCAGAGAGGGTTGTTGAAGGCTGGACTCAGAGCCTGTAGCAGAGAGGGTTGTTGATGGCTGGACTCAGAGCCAACTGCAGAGAGGGTTGTTTAAGGGTGGACAGAGAGCCAGCAGCAGAGAGGGTTGTTGAAGGCTGGACTCAGAGCCAGCAGCAGAGAGGGTTGTTGAAGGCTGGACTCAGAGACAGCAGCAGAGAGGGTTGTTGAAGGCTGGACTCAGAGCCAGCAGCAGAGAGGGTTGTTGAAGGCTGGACTCAGAGCCAGAGGGTTGTTGAAGGCTGGACTCAGAGCCAGCAGTAGAGATGGTTGTTGAAGGCTGGGCAGAGAGCCAGAGGCTTGTTGAAGGCTGGACTCAGAGCCAGCAGCAGAGAGGGTTGTTGAAGGCTGGGCAGAGAGCCAGAGGGTTGGTGAAGGCTGGACTCAGAGCCAACAGCAGAGAGGGTTGTTTAAGGTTGGACAAAGAGCCAGCAGCAGAGAGGGTTGTGAAGGCTGGATTTAGGGCCAGCAGCAGAGAGGGTTGTTTAAGGGTGGACAGAGAGCCAGCAGCAGAGAGGGTTGTTGAATGCTGGACTCAGAGCCAGCAGCAGAGAGGGTTGTTGAAGGCTGGACTCAGAGACAGCAGCAGAGAGGGTTGTTGAAGGCTGGACTCAGAGCCAGCAGCAGAGAGGGTTGTTGAAGGCTGGACTCAGAGCCAGAGGGTTGTTGAAGGCTGGACTCAGAGCCAGCAGTAGAGATGGTTGTTGAAGGCTGGGCAGAGAGCCAGAGGCTTGTTGAAGGCTGGACTCAGAGCCAGCAGCAGAGAGGGTTGTTGAAGGCTGGGCAGAGAGCCAGAGGGTTGGTGAAGGCTGGACTCAGAGCCAACAGCAGAGAGGGTTGTTTAAGGTTGGACAAAGAGCCAGCAGCAGAGAGGGTTGTGAAGGCTGGATTTAGGGCCAGCAGCAGAGAGGGTTGTTTAAGGGTGGACAGAGAGCCAGCAGCAGAGAGGGTTGTTGAAGGCTGGACTCAGAGCCTGTAGCAGAGAGGGTTGTTGAAGGCTGGACTCAGAGCCAACTGCAGAGAGGGTTGTTTAAGGGTGGACAGAGAGCCAGCAGCAGAGAGGGTTGTTGAAGGCTGGACTCAGAGCCAGCAGCAGAGAGGGTTGTTGAAGGCTAGACTCAGAGACAGCAGCAGAGAGGGTTGTTGAAGGCTGGACTCAGAGCCAGCAGCAGAGAGGGTTGTTGAAGGCTGGACTCAGAGCCAGAGGGTTGTTGAAGGCTGGACTCAGAGCCAGCAGTAGAGATGGTTGTTGAAGGCTGGGCAGAGAGCCAGAGGCTTGTTGAAGGCTGGACTCAGAGCCAGCAGCAGAGAGGGTTGTTGAAGGCTGGGCAGAGAGCCAGAGGGTTGGTGAAGGCTGGACTCAGAGCCAACAGCAGAGAGGGTTGTTTAAGGTTGGACAAAGAGCCAGCAGCAGAGAGGGTTGTGAAGGCTGGATTTAGGGCCAGCAGCAGAGAGGGTTGTTTAAGGGTGGACAGAGAGCCAGCAGCAGAGAGGGTTGTTGAAGGCTGGACTCAGAGCCTGTAGCAGAGAGGGTTGTTGAAGGCTGGACTCAGAGCCAACTGCAGAGAGGGTTGTTTAAGGGTGGACAGAGAGCCAGCAGCAGAGAGGGTTGTTGAAGGCTGGACTCAGAGCCAGCAGCAGAGAGGGTTGTTGAAGGCTGGACTCAGAGCCAGCAGCAGAAAGGGTTGTTGAAGGCTGGGTAGAGAGCCAGCAGCAGAGAGGGTTGTTGAAGAATGGACTCAGAGCCAGCAGCAGAGAGGGTTGTTGAAGGCTGGACTCAGAGCCAGAGGGTTGTTGAAGGCTGGACTCAGAATCAGCAGCAGAGAGGGTTGTTGAAGGCTGGACTCAGAGCCAACAGCAGAGAGGGTTGTTTAAGGGTGGACTCAGAGACAGCAGCAGAGAGGGTTGTTGAAGGCTGGACTCAGAGCCAACAGCAGAGAGGGTTGTTTAAGGGTGGACAGAGAGCCAGCAGCAGAGAGGGTTGTTGAAGGCTGGACTCAGAGCCAGCAGCAGAGAGGGTTGTTGAAGGCTGGACTCAGAGCCAACAGCAGAGAGGGTTGTTGAAGGCTGGACTCAGAGCCAGCAGCAGAGAGGGTTGTTGAAGGCTGGACTCAGAGCCAGAGGGTTGTTGAAGGCTGGACTCAGAGCCAGCAGTAGAGATGGTTGTTGAAGGCTGGGCAGAGAGCCAGAGGCTTGTTGAAGGCTGGACTCAGAGCCAGCAGCAGAGAGGGTTGTTGAAGGCTGGGCAGAGAGCCAGAGGGTTGGTGAAGGCTGGACTCAGAGCCAACAGCAGAGAGGGTTGTTTAAGGTTGGACAAAGAGCCAGCAGCAGAGAGGGTTGTGAAGGCTGGATTTAGGGCCAGCAGCAGAGAGGGTTGTATAAGGGTGGACAGAGAGCCAGCAGCAGAGAGGGTTGTTGAAGGCTGGACTCAGAGCCAGCAGCAGAGAGGGTTGTTGAAGGCTGGACTCAGAGACAGCAGCAGAGAGGGTTGTTGAAGGCTGGACTCAGAGCCAGCAGCAGAGAGGGTTGTTGAAGGCTGGACTCAGAGCCAGAGGGTTGTTGAAGGCTGGACTCAGAGCCAGCAGTAGAGATGGTTGTTGAAGGCTGGGCAGAGAGCCAGAGGCTTGTTGAAGGCTGGACTCAGAGCCAGCAGCAGAGAGGGTTGTTGAAGGCTGGGCAGAGAGCCAGAGGGTTGGTGAAGGCTGGACTCAGAGCCAACAGCAGAGAGGGTTGTTTAAGGTTGGACAAAGAGCCAGCAGCAGAGAGGGTTGTGAAGGCTGGATTTAGGGCCAGCAGCAGAGAGGGTTGTTTAAGGGTGGACAGAGAGCCAGCAGCAGAGAGGGTTGTTGAAGGCTGGACTCAGAGCCTGTAGCAGAGAGGGTTGTTGAAGGCTGGACTCAGAGCCAACTGCAGAGAGGGTTGTTTAAGGGTGGACAGAGAGCCAGCAGCAGAGAGGGTTGTTGAAGGCTGGACTCAGAGCCAGCAGCAGAGAGGGTTGTTGAAGGCTAGACTCAGAGACAGCAGCAGAGAGGGTTGTTGAAGGCTGGACTCAGAGCCAGCAGCAGAGAGGGTTGTTGAAGGCTGGACTCAGAGCCAGAGGGTTGTTGAAGGCTGGACTCAGAGCCAGCAGTAGAGATGGTTGTTGAAGGCTGGGCAGAGAGCCAGAGGCTTGTTGAAGGCTGGACTCAGAGCCAGCAGCAGAGAGGGTTGTTGAAGGCTGGGCAGAGAGCCAGAGGGTTGGTGAAGGCTGGACTCAGAGCCAACAGCAGAGAGGGTTGTTTAAGGTTGGACAAAGAGCCAGCAGCAGAGAGGGTTGTGAAGGCTGGATTTAGGGCCAGCAGCAGAGAGGGTTGTTTAAGGGTGGACAGAGAGCCAGCAGCAGAGAGGGTTGTTGAAGGCTGGACTCAGAGCCTGTAGCAGAGAGGGTTGTTGAAGGCTGGACTCAGAGCCAACTGCAGAGAGGGTTGTTTAAGGGTGGACAGAGAGCCAGCAGCAGAGAGGGTTGTTGAAGGCTGGACTCAGAGCCAGCAGCAGAGAGGGTTGTTGAAGGCTGGACTCAGAGCCAGCAGCAGAAAGGGTTGTTGAAGGCTGGGTAGAGAGCCAGCAGCAGAGAGGGTTGTTGAAGAATGGACTCAGAGCCAGCAGCATAGAGGGTTGTTGAAGGCTGGACTCAGAGCCAGAGGGTTGTTGAAGGCTGGACTCAGAATCAGCAGCAGAGAGGGTTGTTGAAGGCTGGACTCAGAGCCAACAGCAGAGAGGGTTGTTTAAGGGTGGACTCAGAGACAGCAGCAGAGAGGGTTGTTGAAGGCTGGACTCAGAGCCAACAGCAGAGAGGGTTGTTTAAGGGTGGACAGAGAGCCAGCAGCAGAGAGGGTTGTTGAAGGCTGGACTCAGAGCCAGCAGCAGAGAGGGTTGTTGAAGGCTGGACTCAGAGCCAACAGCAGAGAGGGTTGTTGAAGGCTGGACTCAGAGCCAGCAGCAGAGAGGGTTGTTGAAGGCTGGACTCAGAGCCAGAGGGTTGTTGAAGGCTGGACTCAGAGCCAGCAGTAGAGATGGTTGTTGAAGGCTGGGCAGAGAGCCAGAGGCTTGTTGAAGGCTGGACTCAGAGCCAGCAGCAGAGAGGGTTGTTGAAGGCTGGGCAGAGAGCCAGAGGGTTGGTGAAGGCTGGACTCAGAGCCAACAGCAGAGAGGGTTGTTTAAGGTTGGACAAAGAGCCAGCAGCAGAGAGGGTTGTGAAGGCTGGATTTAGGGCCAGCAGCAGAGAGGGTTGTATAAGGGTGGACAGAGAGCCAGCAGCAGAGAGGGTTGTTGAAGGCTGGACTCAGAGCCTGTAGCAGAGAGGGTTGTTGAAGGCTGGACTCAGAGCCAACTGCAGAGAGGGTTGTTTAAGGGTGGACAGAGAGCCAGCAGCAGAGAGGGATGTTGAAGGCTGGACTCAGAGCCAGCAGCAGAGAGGGTTGTTGAAGGCTGGACTCAGAGCCAGCAGCAGAGAGGGTTGTTGAAGGCTGGACTCAGAGCCAGCAGCAGAAAGGGTTGTTGAAGGCTGGGTAGAGAGCCAGCAGCAGAGAGGGTTGTTGAAGGCTGGACTCAGAGCCAGCAGCATAGAGGGTTGTTGAAGGCTGGACTCAGAGCCAGAGGGTTGTTGAAGGCTGGACTCAGAGCCAACAGCAGAGAGGGTTTTTTAAGGGTGGACAGAGAGCCAGCAGCAGAGAGCGTTGTTGAAGGCTGGGCAGAGAGCCAGAGGGTTGTTGAAGGCTGGACTCAGAGCCAACAGCAGAGAGGGTTGTTTAAGGGTGGAGAGAGCCAGCAGCAGAGAGGGTTGTTGAAGGCTGGGCAGAGAGCCAGAGGGTTGTTGAAGGCTGGACTCAGAGTAAGCAGCAGAGAGGGTTGTTGAAGGCTGGGCAGAGAGCCTGCCGCAGAGAGGGTTGTTGAAGGCTGGGCAGAGATCCAGAGGGGTGTTGGAGGCTGGACTCAGAGCCAACAGCAGAGAGGGTTGTTTAAGGGTGGACAGAGGGCCAGCAGCAGAGAGGGTTGTTGAAGGCTGGACTCAGAGCCAGCAGCAGAGAGGGTTGTTGAAGGCTGGACTCAGAGTCAGCAGCAGAGAGGGTTGTTGAAGGCTGGACTCAGAGCCAGAGGGTTGTTGAAGGCTGGACTCAGAGCCAGCAGTAGAGATGGTTGTTGAAGGCTGGGCAGAGAGCCAGAGGCTTGTTGAAGGCTGGACTCAGAGCCAGCAGCAGAGAGGGTTGTTGAAGGCTGGGCAGAGAGCCAGAGGGTTGTTGAAGGCTGGACTAAGAGCCAACAGCAGAGAGGGTTGTTTAAGGGTGGAGAGAGCCAGCAGCAGAGAGGGTTGTTGAAGGCTGGGCAGAGATCCAGAGGGGTGTTGGAGGCTGGACTCAGAGCCAACAGCAGAGAGGGTTGTTTAAGGGTGGACAGAGGGCCAGCAGCAGAGAGGGTTGTTGAAGGCTGGACTCAGAGCCAGCAGCAGAGAGGGTCGTTGAAGGCTGGACTCAGAGCCAGCAGCAGAGAGGGTTGTTGAAGGCTGGACTCAGAGCCAGCAGCAGAAAGGGTTGTTGAAGGCTGGGTAGAGAGCCAGCAGCAGAGAGGTATGTTGAAGGCTGGACTCAGAGCCAGCAGCATAGAGGGTTGTTGAAGGCTGGACTCAGAGCCAGAGGGTTGTTGAAGGCTGGACTCAGAGCCAGCAGCAGAGAGGGTTGTTGAAGGCTGGACTCAGAGCCAACAGCAGAGAGGGTTGTTTAAGGGTGGACAGAGAGCCAGCAGCAGAGAGGGTTGTTGAAGGCTGGGCAGATAGCCAGAGGGTTGTTGAAGGCTGGACTCAGAGCCAACAGAAGAGAGGGTTGTTGAAGGCTGGACTCAGAGCCAGCAGCAGAAAGGGTTGTTGAAGGCTGGGTAGAGAGCCAGCAGCAGAGAGGGTTGTTGAAGGCTGGACTCAGAGCCAGCAGCATAGAGGGTTGTTGAAGGCTGGACTCAGAGCCAGAGGGTTGTTGAAGGCTGGACTCAGAGCCTGCAGCAGAGAGGGTTGTTGAAGGCTGGACTCAGAGCCAACAGCAGAGAGGGTTGTTTAAGGGTGGACAGAGAGCCAGCAGCAGAGACGGTTGTTGAAGGCTGGGCAGAGAGCCAGAGGGTTGTTGAAGGCTGGACTCAGAGTAAGCAGCAGAGAGGGTTGTTGAAGGCTGGGCAGAGAGCCTGCCGCAGAGAGAGTTGTTGAAGGCTGGGCAGAGATCCAGAGGGGTGTTGGAGGCTGGACTCAGAGCCAACAGCCGAGAGGGTTGTTTAAGGGTGGACAGAGGGCCAGCAGCAGAGAGGGTTGTTGAAGGCTGGACTCAGAGCCAGCAGCAGAGAGGGTTGTTGAAGGCTGGACTCAGAGCCAGCAGCAGAGAGGGTTGTTGAAGGCTGGACTCAGAGCCAGCAGCAGAAAGGGTTGTTGAAGGCTGGGCAGAGAGCCAGAAGCAGAGATGGTTGTTTAAGGCTGGCCAGAGGGTTGTTGAAGGCTGGGCTCAGAGCCAGCAGCAGAGAGGGTTGTTGAAGGCTGGGTAGAGAGCCAGAGGGTTGTTGAAGGCTGGACTCAGAGCCAACAGCAGAGAGGGTTGTTTAAGGGTGGACAGAGAGCCAGCAGCAGAGAGGGTTGTTGAAGGCTGGACTCGGAGCCAGCAGCAGAGAGGGTTGTTGAAGGCTGGACTCAGAGCCAGCAGCAGAGAGGGTTGTTGAAGGCTGGACTCAGAGCCAGCTGCAGAGAGGGTTGTTGAAGGCTGGACTCAGAGCCAGAGGGTTATTGAAGGCTGGACTCAGAGCCAGCAGTAGAGATGGTTGTTGAAGGCTGGGCAGAGAGCCAGAGGCTTGTTGAAGGCTGGACTCAGAGCCAGCAGCAGAGAGGGTTGTTGAAGGCTGGACAGAGAGCCAGAGGGTTGTTGAAGGCTGGACTCAGAGCCAACAGCAGAGAGGGTTGTTTAAGGGTGGAGAGAGCCAGCAGCAGAGAGGGTTGTTGAAGGCTGGGAAGAGAGCCAGAGGGTTGTTGAAGGCTGGACTCAGAGTAAGCAGCAGAGAGGGTTGTTGAAGGCTTGACTCAGAGTAACCATCAGAGATGGTTGTTGAAGGCTGGGCAGAGAGCCTGCAGCAGAGAGGGTTGTTGAATGCTGGGCAGAGATACAGAGGGTTGTTGGAGGCTGGACTCAGAGCCAGCAGCAGAGAGGGTTGTTGAAGGCTGGACTCAGAGCCAGGCGCAGAAAGGGTTGTTTAAGGCTGGGCAAAGAGCCAGAGGCAGAGATGGTTGTTTAAGGCTGGCCAGAGGGTTGTTGAAGGCTGGGCTCAGAGCCAGCAGCAGAGAGGGTTGTTGAAGGCTGGGTAGAGAGCCAGAGGCTTGTTGAAGGCTGGACTCAGAGCCAGCAGCAGAGAGGGTTGTTGAAGGCTGGGCAGAGAGCCAGAGGGTTGTTGAAGGCTGGACTCAGAGCCAACAGCAGAGAGGGTTGTTTAAGGGTGGAGAGAGCCAGCAGCAGAGAGGGTTGTTGAAGGCTGGACTCAGAGTCAGCAGCAGAGAGGGTTGTTGAAGGCTGGACTCAGAGCCAGAGGGTTGTTGAAGGCTGGACTCAGAGCCAGCAGTAGAGATGGTTGTTGAAGGCTGGGCAGAGAGCCAGAGGCTTGTTGAAGGCTGGACTCAGAGCCAGCAGCAGAGAGGGTTGTTGAAGGCTGGGCAGAGAGCCAGAGGGTTGTTGAAGGCTGGACTAAGAGCCAACAGCAGAGAGGGTTGTTTAAGGGTGGAGAGAGCCAGCAGCAGAGAGGGTTGTTGAAGGCTGGGCAGAGATCCAGAGGGGTGTTGGAGGCTGGACTCAGAGCCAACAGTAGAGATGGTTGTTGAAGGCTGGGCAGAGAGCCAGAGGCTTGTTGAAGGCTGGACTCAGAGCCAGCAGCAGAGAGGGTTGTTGAAGGCTGGACAGAGAGCCAGAGGGTTGTTGAAGGCTGGACTCAGAGCCAGCAGCAGAGAGGGTTGTTGAAGGCTGGACTCAGAGCCAGGCGCAGAAAGGGTTGTTTAAGGCTGGGCAAAGAGCCAGAGGCAGAGATGGTTGTTTAAGGCTGGCCAGAGGGTTGTTGAAGGCTGGGCTCAGAGCCAGCAGCAGAGAGGGTTGTTGAAGGCTGGGTAGAGAGCCAGAGGCTTGTTGAAGGCTGGGCTCAGAGCCAGCAGCAGAGAGGGTTGTTGAAGGCTGGGTAGAGAGCCAGAGGGTTGTTGAAGGCTGGACTCAGAGCCAACAGCAGAGAGGGTTGTTTAAGGGTGGACAGAGGGCCAGCAGCAGAGAGGGTTGTTGAAGGCTGGACTCAGAGCCAGCAGCAGAGAGGGTTGTTGAAGGCTGGACTCAGAGCCAGCAGCAGAAAGGGTTGTTGAAGGCTGGGTAGAGAGCCAGCAGCAGAGAGGTATGTTGAAGGCTGGACTCAGAGCCAGCAGCATAGAGGGTTGTTGAAGGCTGGACTCAGAGCCAGAGGGTTGTTGAAGGCTGGACTCAGAGCCAGCAGCAGAGAGGGTTGTTGAAGGCTGGACTCAGAGCCAACAGCAGAGAGGGTTGTTTAAGGGTGGACAGAGAGCCAGCAGCAGAGAGGGTTGTTGAAGGCTGGGCAGATAGCCAGAGGGTTGTTGAAGGCTGGACTCAGAGCCAACAGAAGAGAGGGTTGTTGAAGGCTGGACTCAGAGCCAGCAGCAGAAAGGGTTGTTGAAGGCTGGGTAGAGAGCCAGCAGCAGAGAGGGTTGTTGAAGGCTGGACTCAGAGCCAGCAGCATAGAGGGTTGTTGAAGGCTGGACTCAGAGCCAGAGGGTTGTTGAAGGCTGGACTCAGAGCCTGCAGCAGAGAGGGTTGTTGAAGGCTGGACTCAGAGCCAACAGCAGAGAGGGTTGTTTAAGGGTGGACAGAGAGCCAGCAGCAGAGACGGTTGTTGAAGGCTGGGCAGAGAGCCAGAGGGTTGTTGAAGGCTGGACTCAGAGTAAGCAGCAGAGAGGGTTGTTGAAGGCTGGGCAGAGAGCCTGCCGCAGAGAGAGTTGTTGAAGGCTGGGCAGAGATCCAGAGGGGTGTTGGAGGCTGGACTCAGAGCCAACAGCCGAGAGGGTTGTTTAAGGGTGGACAGAGGGCCAGCAGCAGAGAGGGTTGTTGAAGGCTGGACTCAGAGCCAGCAGCAGAGAGGGTTGTTGAAGGCTGGACTCAGAGCCAGCAGCAGAGAGGGTTGTTGAAGGCTGGACTCAGAGCCAGCAGCAGAAAGGGTTGTTGAAGGCTGGGCAGAGAGCCAGAAGCAGAGATGGTTGTTTAAGGCTGGCCAGAGGGTTGTTGAAGGCTGGGCTCAGAGCCAGCAGCAGAGAGGGTTGTTGAAGGCTGGGTAGAGAGCCAGAGGGTTGTTGAAGGCTGGACTCAGAGCCAACAGCAGAGAGGGTTGTTTAAGGGTGGACAGAGAGCCAGCAGCAGAGAGGGTTGTTGAAGGCTGGACTCGGAGCCAGCAGCAGAGAGGGTTGTTGAAGGCTGGACTCAGAGCCAGCAGCAGAGAGGGTTGTTGAAGGCTGGACTCAGAGCCAGCTGCAGAGAGGGTTGTTGAAGGCTGGACTCAGAGCCAGAGGGTTGTTGAAGGCTGGACTCAGAGCCAGCAGTAGAGATGGTTGTTGAAGGCTGGGCAGAGAGCCAGAGGCTTGTTGAAGGCTGGACTCAGAGCCAGCAGCAGAGAGGGTTGTTGAAGGCTGGACAGAGAGCCAGAGGGTTGTTGAAGGCTGGACTCAGAGCCAACAGCAGAGAGGGTTGTTTAAGGGTGGAGAGAGCTAGCAGCAGAGAGGGTTGTTGAAGGCTGGGAAGAGAGCCAGAGGGTTGTTGAAGGCTGGACTCAGAGTAAGCAGCAGAGAGGGTTGTTGAAGGCTTGACTCAGAGTAACCATCAGAGATGGTTGTTGAAGGCTGGGCATAGAGCCTGCAGCAGAGAGGGTTGTTGAATGCTGGGCAGAGATACAGAGGGTTGTTGGAGGCTGGACTCAGAGCCAGCAGCAGAGAGGGTTGTTGAAGGCTGGACTCAGAGCCAGGAGCAGAAAGGGTTGTTTAAGGCTGGGCAAAGAGCCAGAGGCAGAGATGGTTGTTTAAGGCTGGCCAGAGGGTTGTTGAAGGCTGGGCTCAGAGCCAGCAGCAGAGAGGGTTGTTGAAGGCTGGGTAGAGAGCCAGAGGCTTGTTGAAGGCTGGACTCAGAGCCAGCAGCAGAGAGGGTTGTTGAAGGCTGGGCAGAGAGCCAGAGGGTTGTTGAAGGCTGGACTCAGAGCCAACAGCAGAGAGGGTTGTTTAAGGGTGGAGAGAGCCAGCAGCAGAGAGGGTTGTTGAAGGCTGGGCAGAGATCCAGAGGGTTGTTGAAGGCTGGACTCAGAGCCAACAGCAGAGAGGGTTGTTTAAGGGTGGACAGAGGGCCAGCAGCAGAGAGGGTTGTTGAAGACTGGACTCAGAGCCAGCAGCAGAAAGGGTTGTTGAAGGCTGGGTAGAGAGCCAGCAGCAGAGAGGGTTGTTGAAGGCTGGGTAGAGAGCCAACAGCAGAGAGGGTTGTTTAAGGGTGGACAGAGAGCCAGCAGCAGAGAGGGTTGTTGAAGGCTGGGCAGAGAGCCAGAGGGTTGTTGAAGGCTGGACTCAGAGCCAACAGCAGAGAGGGTTGTTTAAGGGTGGAGAGAGCCAGCAGCAGAGAGGGTTGTTGAAGGCTGGACTCAGAGCCAACAGCAGAGAGGGTTGTTTAAGGCTGGGCAGAGAGCCAGAGGGTTGTTGAAGGCTGGACTCAGAGCCAGCAGCAGAGAGTGTTGTTTAAGGCTGGGCAGAGAGCCAGAGGGTTGTTGAAGGCTGGACTCAGAGCCAGCAGCAGAGAGGGTTGTTTAAGGCTGGACTCAGAGCCAGCAGCAGAGAGGGTTGTTGAAGGCTGGACTCAGAGCCAGGAGCAGAAAGGGTTGTTTAAGGCTGGGCAAAGAGCCAGAGGCAGAGATGGTTGTTTAAGGCTGGCCAGAGGGTTGTTGAAGGCTGGGCTCAGAGCCAGCAGCAGAGAGGGTTGTTGAAGGCTGGGTAGAGAGCCAGAGGCTTGTTGAAGGCTGGACTCAGAGCCAGCAGCAGAGAGGGTTGTTGAAGGCTGGGCAGAGAGCCAGAGGGTTGTTGAAGGCTGGACTCAGAGCCAACAGCAGAGAGGGTTGTTTAAGGGTGGAGAGAGCCAGCAGCAGAGAGGGTTGTTTAAGGGTGGACAGAGGGCCAGCAGCAGAGAGGGTTGTTGAAGGCTGGACTCAGAGCCAGCAGCAGAAAGGGTTGTTGAAGGCTGGGTAGAGAGCCAGCAGCAGAGACGGTTGTTGAAGGCTGGGTAGAGAGCCAACAGCAGAGAGGGTTGTTTAAGGGTGGACAGAGAGCCAGCAGCAGAGAGGGTTGTTGAAGGCTGGGCAGAGAGCCAGAGGGTTGTTGAAGGCTGGACTCAGAGCCAACAGCAGAGAGGGTTGTTTAAGGGTGGAGAGAGCCAGCAGCAGAGAGGGTTGTTGAAGGCTGGGCAGAGAGCCAGAGGGTTGTTGAAGGCTGGACTCAGAGTAAGCACCAGAGAGGGTTGTTGAAGGCTGGGCATAGAGCCTGCCGCAGAGAGGGTTGTTGAAGGCTGGGCAGAGATCCAGAGGGGTGTTGGAGGCTGGACTCAGAGCCAGCAGCAGAGAGGGTTGTTGAAGGCTGGGCAGAGAGCCAGAGGGTTGTTGGAGGCTGGACTCAGAGCCAACAGCAGAGAGGGTTGTTTAAGGGTGGAGAGAGCCAGCAGCAGAGAGGGTTGTTGAAGGCTGGGTAGAGAGCCAGAGGGTTGTTGAAGGCTGGACTCAGAGCCAACAGCAGAGAGGGTTGTTTAAGGGTGGACAGAGAGCCAGCAGCAGAGAGGGTTGTTGAAGGCTGGACTCAGAGCCAGCAGCAGAGAGGGTTGTTGAAGGCTGGGCAGAGAGCCAGATGTTTGTTGAAGGCTGGACTCAGAGCCAGCAGCAGAGATGGTTGTTGAAGGCTTGACTCAGAGTAACCTTCAGAGATGGTTGTTGAAGGCTGGACTCAGAGCCAGCAGCAGAGAGGGTTGTTGAAGGCTGGGCAGAGAGCCAGATGTTTGTTGAAGGCTGGACTCAGAGCCAGCAGCAGAGATGGTTGTTGAAGGCTTGACTCAGAGTAACCTTCAGAGATGGTTGTTGAAGGCTGGACTCAGAGCCAGAGGGTTGTTGAAGGCTGGACTCAGAGCCAGCAGTAGAGATGGTTGTTGAAGGCTGGGCAGAGAGCCAGAGGCTTGTTGAAGGCTGGACTCAGAGCCAGCAGCAGAGAGGGTTGTTGAAGGCTGGACAGAGAGCCAGAGGGTTGTTGAAGGCTGGACTCAGAGCCAACAGCAGAGAGGGTTGTTTAAGGGTGGAGAGAGCTAGCAGCAGAGAGGGTTGTTGAAGGCTGGGAAGAGAGCCAGAGGGTTGTTGAAGGCTGGACTCAGAGTAAGCAGCAGAGAGGGTTGTTGAAGGCTTGACTCAGAGTAACCATCAGAGATGGTTGTTGAAGGCTGGGCATAGAGCCTGCAGCAGAGAGGGTTGTTGAATGCTGGGCAGAGATACAGAGGGTTGTTGGAGGCTGGACTCAGAGCCAGCAGCAGAGAGGGTTGTTGAAGGCTGGACTCAGAGCCAGGAGCAGAAAGGGTTGTTTAAGGCTGGGCAAAGAGCCAGAGGCAGAGATGGTTGTTTAAGGCTGGCCAGAGGGTTGTTGAAGGCTGGGCTCAGAGCCAGCAGCAGAGAGGGTTGTTGAAGGCTGGGTAGAGAGCCAGAGGCTTGTTGAAGGCTGGACTCAGAGCCAGCAGCAGAGAGGGTTGTTGAAGGCTGGGCAGAGAGCCAGAGGGTTGTTGAAGGCTGGACTCAGAGCCAACAGCAGAGAGGGTTGTTTAAGGGTGGAGAGAGCCAGCAGCAGAGAGGGTTGTTGAAGGCTGGGCAGAGATCCAGAGGGTTGTTGAAGGCTGGACTCAGAGCCAACAGCAGAGAGGGTTGTTTAAGGGTGGACAGAGGGCCAGCAGCAGAGAGGGTTGTTGAAGACTGGACTCAGAGCCAGCAGCAGAAAGGGTTGTTGAAGGCTGGGTAGAGAGCCAGCAGCAGAGAGGGTTGTTGAAGGCTGGGTAGAGAGCCAACAGCAGAGAGGGTTGTTTAAGGGTGGACAGAGAGCCAGCAGCAGAGAGGGTTGTTGAAGGCTGGGCAGAGAGCCAGAGGGTTGTTGAAGGCTGGACTCAGAGCCAACAGCAGAGAGGGTTGTTTAAGGGTGGAGAGAGCCAGCAGCAGAGAGGGTTGTTGAAGGCTGGACTCAGAGCCAACAGCAGAGAGGGTTGTTTAAGGCTGGGCAGAGAGCCAGAGGGTTGTTGAAGGCTGGACTCAGAGCCAGCAGCAGAGAGTGTTGTTTAAGGCTGGGCAGAGAGCCAGAGGGTTGTTGAAGGCTGGACTCAGAGCCAGCAGCAGAGAGGGTTGTTTAAGGCTGGACTCAGAGCCAGCAGCAGAGAGGGTTGTTGAAGGCTGGACTCAGAGCCAGGAGCAGAAAGGGTTGTTTAAGGCTGGGCAAAGAGCCAGAGGCAGAGATGGTTGTTTAAGGCTGGCCAGAGGGTTGTTGAAGGCTGGGCTCAGAGCCAGCAGCAGAGAGGGTTGTTGAAGGCTGGGTAGAGAGCCAGAGGCTTGTTGAAGGCTGGACTCAGAGCCAGCAGCAGAGAGGGTTGTTGAAGGCTGGGCAGAGAGCCAGAGGGTTGTTGAAGGCTGGACTCAGAGCCAACAGCAGAGAGGGTTGTTTAAGGGTGGAGAGAGCCAGCAGCAGAGAGGGTTGTTTAAGGGTGGACAGAGGGCCAGCAGCAGAGAGGGTTGTTGAAGGCTGGACTCAGAGCCAGCAGCAGAAAGGGTTGTTGAAGGCTGGGTAGAGAGCCAGCAGCAGAGACGGTTGTTGAAGGCTGGGTAGAGAGCCAACAGCAGAGAGGGTTGTTTAAGGGTGGACAGAGAGCCAGCAGCAGAGAGGGTTGTTGAAGGCTGGGCAGAGAGCCAGAGGGTTGTTGAAGGCTGGACTCAGAGCCAACAGCAGAGAGGGTTGTTTAAGGGTGGAGAGAGCCAGCAGCAGAGAGGGTTGTTGAAGGCTGGGCAGAGAGCCAGAGGGTTGTTGAAGGCTGGACTCAGAGTAAGCACCAGAGAGGGTTGTTGAAGGCTGGGCATAGAGCCTGCCGCAGAGAGGGTTGTTGAAGGCTGGGCAGAGATCCAGAGGGGTGTTGGAGGCTGGACTCAGAGCCAGCAGCAGAGAGGGTTGTTGAAGGCTGGGCAGAGAGCCAGAGGGTTGTTGGAGGCTGGACTCAGAGCCAACAGCAGAGAGGGTTGTTTAAGGGTGGAGAGAGCCAGCAGCAGAGAGGGTTGTTGAAGGCTGGGTAGAGAGCCAGAGGGTTGTTGAAGGCTGGACTCAGAGCCAACAGCAGAGAGGGTTGTTTAAGGGTGGACAGAGAGCCAGCAGCAGAGAGGGTTGTTGAAGGCTGGACTCAGAGCCAGCAGCAGAGAGGGTTGTTGAAGGCTGGGCAGAGAGCCAGATGTTTGTTGAAGGCTGGACTCAGAGCCAGCAGCAGAGATGGTTGTTGAAGGCTTGACTCAGAGTAACCTTCAGAGATGGTTGTTGAAGGCTGGGCAGAGAGCCAGCAGCAGAGAGGGTTGTTGGAGGCTGGCCTCAGAGCCAGCAGCAGAGAGGGTTGTTGAAGGCAGGACTCAGAGCCAGCAGCAGAAAGGGTTGTTTAAGGCTGGGCAGAGAGCCAGAGGCAGAGATGGTTGTTTAAGGCTGGCCAGAGGGTTGTTGAAGGCTGGGCTCAGAGCCAGCAGCAGAGAGGGTTGTTGAAGGCTGGGTAGAGAGCCAGAGGGTTGTTGAAGGCTGGACTCAGAGCCAACAGCAGAGAGGGTTGTTTAAGGGTGGACAGAGAGCCAGCAGCAGAGAGGGTTGTTGAAGGCTGGGCAGAGAGCCAGAGGGTTGTTGAAGGCTGGACTCAGAGCCAGCAGCAGAGAGGGTTGTTGAAGGCTGGGCAGAGAGCCAGAGGGTTGTTGAAGGCTGGACTCAGAGTAAGCAGCAGAGAGGGTTGTTGAAGGCTGGGCATAGAGCCTGCCGCAGAGAGGGTTGTTGAAGGCTGGGCAGAGATCCAGAGGGGTGTTGGAGGCTGGACTCAGAGCCAGCAGCAGAGAGGGTTGTTGAAGGCTGGGCAGAGAGCCAGAGGGTTGTTGGAGGCTGGACTCAGAGCCAACAGCAGAGAGGGTTGTTTAAGGGTGGAGAGAGCCAGCAGCAGAGAGGGTTGTTGAAGGCTGGGTAGAGAGCCAGAGGGTTGTTGAAGGCTGGACTCAGAGCCAACAGCAGAGAGGGTTGTTTAAGGGTGGACAGAGAGCCAGCAGCAGAGAGGGTTGTTGAAGGCTGGACTCAGAGCCAGCAGCAGAGAGGGTTGTTGAAGGCTGGGCAGAGAGCCAGATGTTTGTTGAAGGCTGGACTCAGAGCCAGCAGCAGAGATGGTTGTTGAAGGCTTGACTCAGAGTAACCTTCAGAGATGGTTGTTGAAGGCTGGGCAGAGAGCCAGCAGCAGAGAGGGTTGTTGGAGGCTGGACTCAGAGCCAGCAGCAGAGAGGGTTGTTGAAGGCAGGACTCAGAGCCAGCAGCAGAAAGGGTTGTTTAAGGCTGGGCAGAGAGCCAGAGGCAGAGATGGTTGTTTAAGGCTGGCCAGAGGGTTGTTGAAGGCTGGGCTCAGAGCCAGCAGCAGAGAGGGTTGTTGAAGGCTGGGTAGAGAGCCAGAGGGTTGTTGAAGGCTGGACTCAGAGCCAACAGCAGAGAGGGTTGTTTAAGGGTGGACAGAGAGCCAGCAGCAGAGAGGGTTGTTGAAGGCTGGGCAGAGAGCCAGAGGGTTGTTAAAAACTGGACTCAGAGCCAGCAACAGAGAGGGTTGTTGAAGGCTGGGCAGAGAGCCAGAGGGTTGTTGAAGGCTGGACTCAGAGCCAGCAGCAGAGAGGGTTGTTGAAGGCTGGGCAGAGAGCCAACAGCAGAGAGGGTTGTTTAAGGCTGGGCAGAGAGCCAGAGGGTTGTTGAAGGCTGGACTCAGAGCCAACAGCAGAGAGGGTTGTTTAAGGCTGGGCAGAGAGCCAGAGGGTTGTTGAAGGCTGGACTCAGAGCCAGCAGCAGAGAGTGTTGTTTAAGGCTGGGCAGAGAGCCAGAGGGTTGTTGAAGGCTGGACTCAGAGCCAGCAGCAGAGAGGGTTGTTTAAGGCTGGGCAGAGAGCCAGAGGGTTGTTGAAGGCTGGACTCAGAGCCAGCAGCAGAGAGGGTTGTTTAAGGCTGGGCAGAGAGCCAGAGGGTTGTTGAAGGCTGGACTCAGAGCCAGCAGCATAGAGGGTTTTTAAGGCTGGGCAGAGAGCCAGAGGGTTGTTGAAGGCTGGACTCATTGCCAGCAGACATTTCTCAGACATGAATGCATAAATGTTCAGTGTGTCATCGCTGTGGGAATGGAACCCATGACCCCAGCATTGATAGGTATTATAATACAATACTGTATTATTAATATTGAATTGTATCACACAATGTCCACCACTGTCAGGTTAAGACTGACCGTGAACCAATGAGTCAGTGTTTGACACACTCAGATGAGGTATACAGCACTGGCTTACAGCCACTCTCTTTCATAGAATTCTTAAAAATATATACTTCCTTAGTTCACTGACTTTAGAAGCTATAGCTAGTCATTCTTTCGAAAGGAAAGCTCTGGTACAATAATTATCTTACTGTTGTTACTGTCATTACTCTTTACTGTCAATACTGCCATTACTGTCAATACTCTTTACTGTCATTACTGTCATTACTAGTCATTACTAATCATTACTGTCATTACTGTCATTACTAATCATTATTGTCATTGCTGTCATTACTCTTTACTGTCATTGCTGTCATTACTCTTTACTGTCATTACTGTCATTACTAGTCATTACTAATCATTACTGTCATTACTGTCATTACTAATCATTATTGTCATTGCTGTCATTACTCTTTACTGTCAATACTGCCATTACTGTCAATACTCTTTACTGTCATTACTGTCATTACTAGTCATTACTAATCATTACTGTCATTACTGTCATTACTAATCATTATTGTCATTGCTGTCATTACTCTTTACTGTCATTGCTGTCATTACTCTTTACTGTCATTACTGTCATTGCTGTCATTACTCTTTACTGTCATTACTGTCATTACTAGTCATTACTAATCATTACTGTCATTAGTAGTCATTACTAATCATTACTCTCATTACTGTCATTACTAGTCATTACTAGTCATTACTCTTTACTGTCATTACTGTCATTACTAATCATTACTGTCATTACTAGTCATTACTAGTCATTACTAATCATTAATGTCATTACTAGTCATTACTGTCATTACTAGTCATTACTGTCATTACTAGTCATTACTGTCATTACTAGTCATTACTGTCATTACTGTCATTATTAGTCATTACTGTCATTACTAATCATTACTGTCATTACTAATCATTACTGTCATTACTAATCATGACTGTCATTACTGTCATTACTGTCATTACTAATCATTACTGTCATTACAGTCATTACTAGTAATTACTGTCACTACTGTCATTACTAGTCATTACTAGTCATTACTGGCATTACTCATCACTGTCATTACTAGTAATTACTGTCATTACTAATCATTACTGTCATTGCTGTCATTACTGTCATTACTAGTCATTACTAATCATTACTGTCATGACTAGTCATTACTGTCATGACTAATCATTACTGTCATTACTATCATTACTGTCATGACTAATCATTACTGTCATTACTGTCATTACTAGTCATTACTAGTCATTACTGTCATTACTGTCATTACTAGTCATTACTAGTCATTACTGTCATTACTGTCATTACTAGTCATTACTAGTCATTACTGTCATTACTAATCATTACTGTCTTTACCCTTAACTTCCCATGATCTATTAGAAAAGATTGTCATGATATCCGGTAAGTAGCCTATATTGACTCAGGGATTTCTTCTGCAGTGCAACTCACCTAAAAACCGTAGTCAACATAAACTAAATGTCAACATCAACAACAACATGTCAACCTAAACAACAACATGTTTTGTCTTGTCTGTTTGTGTCTCCAGGCTTGTGAGCCAGTGTGTGTGTGTGTGTGTGTGTGTGTGTGTGTGTGTGTGTGTGTGTGTGTATGTGTGTGTGTGTGTGTGTGTGAACCAGTGTTTTATGTGCTTTAGTACATGTGTTAGGAATCAAGAACATGTCCTGTCCTCTAATAGACAGAGAGCACTCTAGACAGAGGAGAGGCAGGGAGGATAATGTCTGTTTATCAAATCAGCTTGAATGTCTCAGTCCCTTTTTTTATCATAAGAGAAAGAGAAAGAGAAAGAGAAAGAGAGAGAGAGAGAGAGAAAGAGAGAAAGAAAGAGAGAGAGAGAGAGAGAGAGAGAGGAGAGAGAAAGAGAGAGGAGAGAGAAAGAGAGAAAGAGAGAAAGAAAGAAAGAAAGAAAGAGAGAGAGAGAGAAAATTTCCTAGTTGGTAAAGGCTGGAGTGAAAACTGACTTAGAGCTTCTCAAAATCGCTCACTGAGGTGAGAAAACACCAACACTATGGAGCTTGAAATAGAGACAATTTTAGACAATTAAATCGCTGAGTAATTTAAAACAAAAAAAGTATTTCACCTGTATTTAACCAGGTAGGCCAGTTAAGAACAAGTTCTCATTTACAACTGCGACCTGGCCAAGATAAAGCAAAGCAGTTCGACACAAACAAGAACACAGAGTAAAACAGAGTACATGGAGTAAACAAACGTACAGTCAATAACACAATAGAAAATGTTTATGCAGTGTATGCAAATGTAGTGAGATTAGGCAATGAATATAGGTCCTAGAGGATACTTCAAGATGATAGGCAGTATTTTTTTAACTAGGCAAGTCAGTT
Organism: Oncorhynchus mykiss; assembly: GCF_013265735.2. Classification (NCBI taxonomy): domain Eukaryota; kingdom Metazoa; phylum Chordata; class Actinopteri; order Salmoniformes; family Salmonidae; genus Oncorhynchus; species Oncorhynchus mykiss. The sequence goes on from NC_048573.1 coordinate 74,278,002, forward strand.
AAGAACAAATTCTTATTTTCAATGACAGCCTAGGAATAGTGGGTTAACTGCCTTGTTCAGGGGCAGAAGGACAGAGTCAGCTCGGGGATTTGAACTTGCAACCTTTCGGTTACTAGTCCAACACTCTAACCACTAGGCTACCCTGCCGGTCCATTATGACGACTTTGTTGTGCTATAAAGGCCTTTGAAGAAACACCATTTGTATAATCTGTATATCTGTCCTCATATCAACTCATAACATCTTATAAACAACACTAGAAGCCTACTCTGAAGGTTAAACACACAAAAAAAATCACACATGATTGACAGTTCAAAAAACGTCATAATGGCTTGCACAATAAAGACAAATCGGTATTTTTTTGCGAGTAGGCCATCTGAAGTATTTCATCATGCAGCGTGGTAAAAGAGGACAGCTTTGAAACGAACTATCTGGAAACTAGTGCCATCTAGTGGTGTAATGGAGCAACTGCCATTGAAGAAATCAACCAAAAGGACTGCCTGGAGTAATTCCCATACATTACATAGCATGTATAAATGGCCTACAGTAAAATGGCTAAACAGTTCACGTAACACACAGTCAATGACTTGACCAGATTGCTTGACGGCGTCCCAATACTTTTAGCGTTATTAGTTAAGATACTATAGGACCACTATAATACTTTTAGCGCTATTAGTTAAGATACTATAGGACCACTACAATACTTTTACTTTTAGCCTACCGCGTATTAGATGTTGAAGACAGACACACGCAAAGCAAGAAGGCTGTGTGTTCACAGATGAATCTTTCTGCTGAATAACTTTGGTATGACAACAATGTCCTCATCAGTGGGCCCCCCGGTGGAGCAGAACATTGTTATGGCCAGGAATAATACAGCCTTGGAAACGGTGGAGAAAAAAATGACCTCACTGCCACTATGGCGGCAGGGCTTCCTCCACAACGTGTGTGTGTGTGTGTGTGTGTGTGTGTGTGTGTGTGTGTGTGTGTGTGTGTGTGTGTGTGTGTGTGTGTGTGTGTGTGTGTGTGTGTGTGTGTGTGTGTGAAGCCTGAACAGTGGCATAGAAGGACTTCCCCCGCTAGCTGAGGTGGAGTTTCCTAACAAAGCAAACACACACACACACAAACAGACACACAGACACACACACACTACACTGTCAGTGGGTGGCTTACTATCATGGAATGAAATAAAATGAACTGGCGGGCGAACCACCCATCCGCCGCGAGTCAGCCCTAAACAGAGAAACAGCGACGCCCACTGGCTGATGAAGAAAAGGTGTGAGTTAGTCTGGTGCCGGAGTTACTTTGTTCTTGAAGAGCATGGAGAGGCCAGACCAGACCCGGCGTCATGATAAATGGACTAAAGGGGTAGTTTAAATCGGAGATAGTGAGTTCTTGTATATTTGAATTTTGCTTATTGTCACGCTATACCACAATACACAAGCTCAAATGCAGAGACTCCCGAGACCAATTCGCTTACCACCCCGACAGATGACTCACTCCACACTGCCATTTCCCACCTGGACAAAAATAACACCTATGTGAGAATGCTGTTCATTGACTACAGCTCAGCGTTCAACACCAGACTACCCACAAAGCTCATCACTAAGCTAAGGACCCTGGAACTGAACACCTCCCTCTGCAACTGGATCCCGGACTTCCCAACGGGTCGTCCCCCAGGTGGTTAAGGGTAGGCAACAGCACGTCTGCCACGATGATCCTCAACACGGGGGCCTGTCAGGGGTGCATGCTCAGTCCCCTCCTGTACTTCCTGTTCACCCACGACTGCGTAGGCCAAGCACGACTCCAATGCCATCGTTAAGTTTGCTGACGATGGCCTCCCGGGTGACGCAGTGGTCTAGGGCACTGCATCGCATTGCTAGCTGTGCCACCAGAGACTCTGGGTTCGCGCCCAGGCTCTGTCGGCTGCGACAGGGAGGTCCATGGGGCGACACACAATTGGCCTAGCGTTGTCCAGTTTAGGGAGGGCTTGGCCGGTAGGTGTTGCCTCAGACGCATTGGTGTGGCTGGCTTCCAGGTTGGATGCGCACTGTGTTAAGAAGCAATGCAGCTTGGTTGGGTTGTGTATCGGATGACGCATGACTTTCAACCTTCGTCTCTCCCGAGCCCGTACGGGAGTTGTAGCGATAAGATAGTAGCTACTACAACAATTGGATACCACGAAATTGGGGAGAATTTTTTTTTTTGCTGATGACACAATAGTGGCGGCCCGCCTTTTCCTGTAGTCCACGTGTAGTCCACAGCTGAGCTGAGCTGTGGTCAATGTTGGGGTGGTATGCAAATTGGAGTCGGTCTTGGGTGTCCTAGAGGATGCTGTTGTTGTGAGCCTTTCAAAGCACTTCATGGCTACCGATGTGAGTGCCACGGAGCAGAAATCACTTAGGCAGGTTAACTTCGCTTCCTTGGGCACAGTGACTATGGTGGTCTGCTTGGAACAAGTAGATATTACAGACTCGGTCAGGCATTGAAAATGTCAGTGAAGACACTTGCTTTGAGTACACATCCTGGTAATATATCTGGCCCAGCGGCTTTGTGAATGTTGACCTGTTTAAAGTTTTTGTTCAAATCGGCTACCAAGAGCTTTATCACACAGTCATCCAGAACAGCTGGTGCTCTCGTGCATGCTTCAGTGTTGCTTGCCTCGAAGCAAGTATAAAAGGCATTTAGCTCGTCTGGTAGTTTGGGTCTGGGTTTCCCTTTGTAGTCTGCAATAGTTTTCAATCCCTGCCATATCCGACGGGCGTCAAAGCCGGTGTAGTAGGATTCAATCTTAATCCTGTATTGATGCTTTGCCTGTTTGATGGTTCATCTGAGGGCATAGCGGGATTTCTTATAAGCGTTCTTTTGCAAAGTACTGTATTTAATTAAAATAAAATGTTGTATTGTAAAATTTGTTGTAAATTTTGTATTGTAAATTGTTGTTTATCAACCTTAGTTGAATGTACTGTCACTCTGGATAAGAGTGTCTGCTAAATTACTCAAGTTTAATGGAAATTAAAATTAACAACTGCAAAGCACACTGGGTATTGTCATTGTTCTTGTTTCGGGATGTGGCTCATCAGAGTAATGCTCAGGATGCTTTGCAGTTGTTACTTTTTACATTAATGTATACATTTACATGTAGGTAATTTCACAGACACTGCTATTATCACACTGCCATCAGACATTTGATACCAATGTAGGGTGAAAGAGGGCCACAAAGTTGTGAATCGCTGTAAAGAAATGGTATTGAAAAGTATTTAGCATTTTGAAAATACAAATTACAGCTTTTTGAAAGTGTTTGTTACAAAACACACGGGTGTGTTGTTCAGCCCGTTGTAATGCAACATACAAAGCGCACGGATGTGTTGTTCATCCCGTTGTAATGCAACATACAAAACACACGGATGTGTTGTTCATCCCGTTGTAATGCAACATACAAAACACACGGATGTGTTGTTCATCCCGTTGTAATGCAACATACAAAACACACGGATGTGTTGTTCATCCCGTTGTAATGCAACATACAAAACACACGGATGTGTTGTTCAGCCCGTTGTAATGCAACATACAAAACACACGGATGTGTTGTTCATCCCGTTGTAATGCAACATACAAAACACACGGATGTGTTGTTCATCCCGTTGTAATGCAACATACAAAACACACGGATGTGTTGTTCATCCCGTTGTAATGCAACATACAAAACACACGGATGTGTTGTTCATCCTGTTGTAATGCAACATACAAAACACACGGATGTGTTGTTCATCCTGTTGTAATGCAACATACAAAACACACGGATGTGTTGTTCAGCCCGTTGTAATGCAACATACAAAACACACGGATGTGTTGTTCATCCCGTTGTAATGCAACATACAAAACACACGGATGTGTTGTTCATCCCGTTGTAATGCAACATACAAAACACACGGATGTGTTGTTCATCCCGTTGTAATGCAACATACAAAACACACGGATGTGTTGTTCATCCTGTTGTAATGCAACATACAAAACACACGGATGTGTTGTTCATCCTGTTGTAATGCAACATACAAAACACACGGATGTGTTGTTCAGCCCGTTGTAATGCAACATACAAAACACACGGATGTGTTGTTCATCCCGTTGTAATGCAACATACAAAACACACGGATGTGTTGTTCAGCCCGTTGTAATGCAACATACAAAACACACGGATGTGTTGTTCAGCCCGTTGTAATGCAACATACAAAACACACGGATGTGTTGTTCATCCTGTTGTAATGCAACATACAAAACACACGGATGTGTTGTTCAGCCCGTTGTAATGCAACATACAAAACACACGGATGTGTTGTTCATCCCGTTGTAATGCAACATACAAAACACACGGATGTGTTGTTCAGCCCGTTGTAATGCAACATACAAAACACACGGATGTGTTGTTCAGCCCATTGTAATGCAACATACAAAACACACGGATGTGTTGTTCATCCCGTTGTAATGCAACATACAAAACACACGGATGTGTTGTTCAGCCCATTGTAATGCAACATACAAAACACACGGATGTGTTGTTCATCCCGTTGTAATGCAACATACAAAACACACGGATGTGTTGTTCATCCCGTTGTAATGCAACATACAAAACACACGGATGTGTTGTTCATCCCGTTGTAATGCAACATACAAAACACACGGATGTGTTGTTCATCCCGTTGTAATGCAACATACAAAACACACGGATGTGTTGTTCAGCCCGTTGTAATGCAACATACAAAACACACGGATGTGTTGTTCATCCCGTTGTAATGCAACATACAAAACACACGGATGTGTTGTTCATCCCGTTGTAATGCAACATACAAAACACACGGATGTGTTGTTCATCCCGTTGTAATGCAACATACAAAACACACGGATGTGTTGTTCATCCTGTTGTAATGCAACATACAAAACACACGGATGTGTTGTTCATCCTGTTGTAATGCAACATACAAAACACACGGATGTGTTGTTCAGCCCGTTGTAATGCAACATACAAAACACACGGATGTGTTGTTCAGCCCGTTGTAATGCAACATACAAAACACACGGATGTGTTGTTCATCCTGTTGTAATGCAACATACAAAACACACGGATGTGTTGTTCAGCCCGTTGTAATGCAACATACAAAACACACGGCTGTGTTGTTCAGCCCGTTGTAATGCAACATACAAAACACACGGATGTGTTGGTCATCCTGTTGTAATGCAACATACAAAACACACGGATGTGTTGTTCATCCCGTTGTAATGCAACATACAAAACACACGGATGTGTTGTTCATCCCGTTGTAATGCAACATACAAAACACACGGCTGTGTTGTTCAGCCCGTTGTAATGCAACATACAAAACACACGGATGTGTTGTTCATCCCGTTGTAATGCAACATACAAAACACACGGATGTGTTGTTCAGCCCGTTGTAATGCAACATACAAAACACACGGATGTGTTGTTCAGCCCATTGTAATGCAACATACAAAACACGCGGATGTGTTGTTCATCCCGTTGTAATGCAACATACAAAACACACGGATGTGTTGTTCATCCCGTTGTAATGCAACATACAAAACACACGGATGTGTTGTTCAGCCCGTTGTAATGCAACATACAAAACACACGGATGTGTTGTTCATCCCGTTGTAATGCAACATACAAAACACACGGATGTGTTGTTCATCCCGTTGTAATGCAACATACAAAACACACGGATGTGTTGTTCAGCCCGTTGTAATGCAACATACAAAACACACGGATGTGTTGTTCATCCCGTTGTAATGCAACATACGAAGCACTCCGAAGCCTTTCTCCCTCTGCTGATGAGTATTTTCTGCTCCACAATACTCCACTCCGCTCTTACATGAGTGATAAAGGCCCAGTGTACGAATTTGGCGGAGAAATTTTTACAAATATTTCCCGCAATATTGGATGTCAGTAATTCTAAAATAGCTTTGGTGCCTCTAACCCACTAAGGTGTTTCACATGCCAAGCTTACGGTCAGGTTGAAGAAGTGTGTAGGAGGGACAAAGGAATACGTAGAACTTGTGGAAAAAAATGTGTGTCAATTGTGGGGTGCTCATGTTGCTAAGGATCAGAAGATGTGCCCAGTACGAGAGAGACAGGTTGAGATTTCCAGGGTCAGAGTGGAAAAGTGGGTCTTATGTAGTGGCAGTTGGTGGTGTGTAATAGTGGTATATAGATGGTGGTATGTAATAGTGGTATATAGATGGTGTGTAATAGTGGTATATAGATGGTGGTATGTAATAGTGGTATATAGATGGTGTGTAATAGTGGTATATAGATGATGGTATGTAATAGTGGTATATAGATGGTATGTAATAGTGGTATATAGATGGTGGTGTGTAATAGTGGTATATAGATGGTATGTAATAGTGGTATATAGATGGTGGTATATAATAGTGGTATATAGATGGTGGTATATAGATGGTGGTGTGTAATAGTGGTATATAGATGGTGGTATGTAATAGTGGTATATAGATGGTGGTATGTAATAGTGGTATATAGATGGTGTGTAATAGTGGTATATAGATGGTGGTATATAGATGGTGGTATATAGATGGTGGTATATAGATGGTGGTATATAGTTGGTGGTGTGTAATAGTGGTATATAGATGGTGTGTAATAGTGGTATATAGATGGTGGTATGTAATAGTGGTATATAGATGGTGGTATGTAATAGTGGTATATAGATGGTGGTATGTAATAGTGGTGTATAGATGGGGGTATGTAATAGTGGTATATAGATGGTAGTGTGTAATAGTGGTATATAGATGGCAGTTGGTGGTGTGTAATAGTGGTATATAGATGGTAGTGTGTAATAGTGGTATATAGATGGTGTGTAATAGTGGTATATAGATGGTGTGTAATAGTGGTATATAGATGGTGGTATGTAATAGTGGTATATAGATGGTGTGTAATAGTGGTATATAGATGGTGGTATGTAATAGTGGTATATAGATGGTGTGTAATAGTGGTATATAGATGGTGGTATGTAATAGTGGTATATAGATGGTGGTGTGTAATAGTGGTATATAGATGGTGGTATGTAATAGTGGTATATAGATGGTGGTATGTAATAGTGGTATATAGATGGTGGTGTGTAATAGTGGTATATAGATGGTGGTATGTAATAGTGGTATATAGATGGCAGTTGGTGGTGTGTAATAGTGGTATATAGATGGTAGTGTGTAATAGTGGTATATAGATGGTGGTGTGTAATAGTGGTATATAGATGGTAGTGTGTAATAGTGGTATATAGATGGTAGTGTGTAATAGTGGTATATAGATGGTGGTGTGTAATAGTGGTATATAGATGGTGGTATGTAATAGTGGTATATAGATGGTGGTATGTAATAGTGGTATATAGATGGTGGTATGTAATAGTGGTATATAGATGGTGGTGTGTAATAGTGGTATATAGATGGTGGTATGTAATAGTGGTATATAGATGGTGGTATATAGATAGTGGTGTGTAATAGTGGTATATAGATGGTGGTATGTAATAGTGGTATATAGATAGTGGTATGTAATAATGGTATATAGATGGTGGTGTGTAATAGTGGTATATAGATGGTGGTATATAGATAGTGGTGTGTAATAGTGGTATATAGATAGTGGTGTGTAATAGTGGTATATAGATGGTGGTATATAATAGTGGTATATAGATGGTGGTATATAGATGGTGGTGTGTAATAGTGGTATATAGATGGTGGTATGTAATAGTGGTATATAGATGGTGGTATGTAATAGTGGTATATAGATGGTGTGTAATAGTGGTATATAGATGGTGGTATATAGATGGTGGTATATAGATGGTGGTATATAGTTGGTGGTGTGTAATAGTGGTATATAGATGGTGTGTAATAGTGGTATATAGATGGTGGTATGTAATAGTGGTATATAGATGGTGGTATGTAATAGTGGTATATAGATGGTGGTATGTAATAGTGGTGTATAGATGGGGGTATGTAATAGTGGTATATAGATGGTAGTGTGTAATAGTGGTATATAGATGGCAGTTGGTGGTGTGTAATAGTGGTATATAGATGGTAGTGTGTAATAGTGGTATATAGATGGTGTGTAATAGTGGTATATAGATGGTGTGTAATAGTGGTATATAGATGGTGGTATGTAATAGTGGTATATAGATGGTGGTATGTAATAGTGGTATATAGATAGTGGTATGTAATAATGGTATATAGATGGTGGTGTTTAATAGTGGTATATAGATGGTGGTATATAGATAGTGGTGTGTAATAGTGGTATATAGATAGTGGTGTGTAATAGTGGTATATAGATGGTGGTATATAATAGTGGTATATAGATGGTGGTATATAGATGGTGGTGTGTAATAGTGGTATATAGATGGTGGTATGTAATAGTGGTATATAGATGGTGGTATGTAATAGTGGTATATAGATGGTGTGTAATAGTGGTATATAGATGGTGGTATATAGATGGTGGTATATAGATGGTGGTATATAGTTGGTGGTGTGTAATAGTGGTATATAGATGGTGTGTAATAGTGGTATATAGATGGTGGTATGTAATAGTGGTATATAGATGGTGGTATGTAATAGTGGTATATAGATGGTGGTATGTAATAGTGGTGTATAGATGGGGGTATGTAATAGTGGTATATAGATGGTAGTGTGTAATAGTGGTATATAGATGGCAGTTGGTGGTGTGTAATAGTGGTATATAGATGGTAGTGTGTAATAGTGGTATATAGATGGTGTGTAATAGTGGTATATAGATGGTGTGTAATAGTGGTATATAGATGGTGGTATGTAATAGTGGTATATAGATGGTGTGTAATAGTGGTATATAGATGGTGGTATGTAATAGTGGTATATAGATGGTGTGTAATAGTGGTATATAGATGGTGGTATGTAATAGTGGTATATAGATGGTGGTGTGTAATAGTGGTATATAGATGGTGGTATGTAATAGTGGTATATAGATGGTGGTATGTAATAGTGGTATATAGATGGTGGTGTGTAATAGTGGTATATAGATGGTGGTATGTAATAGTGGTATATAGATGGCAGTTGGTGGTGTGTAATAGTGGTATATAGATGGTGGTGTGTAATAGTGGTATATAGATGGTAGTGTGTAATAGTGGTATATAGATGGTGGTGTGTAATAGTGGTATATAGATGGTAGTGTGTAATAGTGGTATATAGATGGTAGTGTGTAATAGTGGTATATAGATGGTGGTGTGTAATAGTGGTATATAGATGGTGGTATGTAATAGTGGTATATAGATGGTGGTATGTAATAGTGGTATATAGATGGTGGTATGTAATAGTGGTATATAGATGGTGGTGTGTAATAGTGGTATATAGATGGTGGTATGTAATAGTGGTATATAGATGGTGGTATATAGATAGTGGTGTGTAATAGTGGTATATAGATGGTGGTATGTAATAGTGGTATATAGATAGTGGTATGTAATAGTGGTATATAGATGGTGGTATGTAATAGTGGTATATAGATGGTGGTGTGTAATAGTGGTATATAGATGGTGGTATGTAATAGTGGTATATAGATGGTGGTATATAGATAGTGGTGTGTAATAGTGGTATATAGATGGTGGTATGTAATAGTGGTATATAGATAGTGGTATGTAATAATGGTATATAGATGGTGGTGTGTAATAGTGGTATATAGATGGTGGTATATAGATAGTGGTGTGTAATAGTGGTATATAGATAGTGGTGTGTAATAGTGGTATATAGATGGTGGTATATAATAGTGGTATATAGATGGTGGTATATAGATGGTGGTGTGTAATAGTGGTATATAGATGGTGGTATGTAATAGTGGTATATAGATGGTGGTATGTAATAGTGGTATATAGATGGTGTGTAATAGTGGTATATAGATGGTGGTATATAGATGGTGGTATATAGATGGTGGTATATAGTTGGTGGTGTGTAATAGTGGTATATAGATGGTGTGTAATAGTGGTATATAGATGGTGGTATGTAATAGTGGTATATAGATGGTGGTATGTAATAGTGGTATATAGATGGTGGTATGTAATAGTGGTGTATAGATGGGGGTATGTAATAGTGGTATATAGATGGTAGTGTGTAATAGTGGTATATAGATGGCAGTTGGTGGTGTGTAATAGTGGTATATAGATGGTAGTGTGTAATAGTGGTATATAGATGGTGTGTAATAGTGGTATATAGATGGTGTGTAATAGTGGTATATATATGGTGGTATGTAATAGTGGTGTATAGATGGGGGTATGTAATAGTGGTATATAGATGGTAGTGTGTAATAGTGGTATATAGATGGCAGTTGGTGGTGTGTAATAGTGGTATATAGATGGTAGTGTGTAATAGTGGTATATAGATGGTGTGTAATAGTGGTATATAGATGGTGGTATGTAATAGTGGTATATAGATGGTGTGTAATAGTGGTATATAGATGGTGGTATGTAATAGTGGTATATAGATGGTGGTGTGTAATAGTGGTATATAGATGGTGGTATGTAATAGTGGTATATAGATGGTGGTATGTAATAGTGGTATATAGATGGTGGTGTGTAATAGTGGTATATAGATGGTGGTATGTAATAGTGGTATATAGATGGCAGTTGGTGGTGTGTAATAGTGGTATATAGATGGTAGTGTGTAATAGTGGTATATAGATGGTGGTGTGTAATAGTGGTATATAGATGGTGGTATGTAATAGTGGTATATAGATGGTGGTATGTAATAGTGGTATATAGATGGTGGTATGTAATAGTGGTATATAGATGGTGGTGTGTAATAGTGGTATATAGATGGTGGTATGTAATAGTGGTATATAGATGGTGGTATATAGATAGTGGTGTGTAATAGTGGTATATAGATGGTGGTGTGCAATAGTGGTATATAGATGATGGTGTGTAATAGTGGTATATAGATAGTGGTATGTAATAATGGTATATAGATGGTGGTGTGTAATAGTGGTATATAGATGGTGGTATATAGATAGTGGTGTGTAATAGTGGTATATAGATAGTGGTGTGTAATAGTGGTATATATATGGTGGTGTGTAATAGTGGTATTCAGATGGTGGTATGTTATAGTGGTACATAGATGGTGGTATGTAATAGTGGTATATAGATGGGGGTGTATAATAGTGGTATATAGATGGGGGTGTGTAATAGTGGTATATAGATAGGTGGTGTGTAACAGTGGTATATAGATGGTGGTATTTAATAGTGGTGTATAGATGGTGGTGTGTAATAGTGGTATATAGATGGTGGTGTGTAATAGTGGTATATAGATGGTGGTATGTAATAGTGGTATATAGATGGGGGTGGGTAATAGTGGTATATAGATGGTGGTATATAATAGTGGTATATAGATGGTGGTATATAATAGTGGTATATAGATGGTGGTATATAGATGGTGGTGTGTAATAGTGGTATATAGATGGTGGTGTGTAATAGTGGTATATAGATGGTGGTGTGTAATAGTGGTATATAGATGGTGTGTAGTAGTGGTATATAGATGGTGGTATGTAATAGTGGTATATAGGTGGTGGTATGTTATAGTGGTATATAGATGGTGGTGTGTAATAGTGGTATATAGATGGTGGTATGTAATAGTGGTATATAGGTGGTGGTATGTAATAGTGGTATATAGATGGTGGTATGTAATAAGGGTATATAGGTGGTGGTATGTTATAGTGGTATATAGATGGTGGTGTGTAATAGTGGTATATAGATGGTGGTATATAATAGTGGTATATAGATGGTATATAATAGTGGTATATAGATGGTGGTATGTAATAGTGGTATATAGATGGTATATAATAGTGGTATATAGATGGTGGTATATAGATAGTGGTATGTTATAGTGGTATATAGATGGTGGTGTGTAATAGTGGTATATAGATGGTGGTATGTAATAGTGGTATATAGATAGCAGTTGGTGGTGTGTAATAGTGGTATATAGATGGTGTGTAATAGTGGTATATAGATGATGGTGTGTAATAGTGGTATATAGATGGTGGTATGTAATAGTGGTATATAGATGGTGTGTAATAGTGGTATATAGATGGTGGTATGTAATAGTGGTATATAGATGGTGGTGTGTAATAGTGGTATATAGATGGTGTGTAATAGTGGTATATAGATGGTGGTATGTAATAGTGGTATATAGATGGTGGTGTGTAATAGTGGTATATAGATGGTGGTGTGAATTAGTGGTATATAGATGGTGGTATGTAATAGTGGTATATAGATGGTGGTGTGTAATAGTGGTATATAGATGGTGGTGTGTAATAATGGTATATAGATGGTGTGTAATAATGGTATATAGATGGTGGTATGTAATAGTGGTATATAGATGGTGGTGTGTAATAGTGGTATATAGATGGTGGTGTGTAATAGTGGTATATAGATGGTGGTGTGTAATAGTGGTATATATATGGTGGTATTTAATAGTGGTATATAGCTAGTGGTGTGTAATAGTGGTATATAGTTGTTAGATGGTGGTGTGTAATAGTGGTATATAGATGGTGATGTGTAATAGTGGTATATAGATGTTGGTGTGTAATAATTGTATATAGATGGTGTGTAATAATGGTATATAGATGGTGTGTAATAGTGGTATATAGATGGTGGTGTGTAATAGTGGTATATAGATGGTGGTGTGTAATAGTGGTATATAGATGGTGGTGTGAATTAGTGGTATATAGATGGTGGTATGTAATAGTGGTATATAGATGGTGGTGTGTAATAGTGGTATATAGATGGTGGTGTGTAATAATGGTATATAGATGGTGTGTAATAATGGTATATAGATGGTGTGTAATAGTGGTATATAGATGGTGGTGTGTAATAGTGGTATATATATGGTGGTATGTAATAGTGGTATATAGGTGGTGGTATGTAATAGTGGTATATAGCTAGTGGTGTGTAATAGTGGTATATAGTTGTTAGATGGTGGTGTGTAATAGTGGTATATAGATGGTGGTGTGTAATAATGGTATATAGATGGTGTGTAATAATGGTATATAGATAGTGTGTAATAGTGGTATATAGATGGTGGTGTGTAATAGTGGTATATAGATGGTGGTATGTAATAGTGGTATATAGATAGTGGTGTGTAATAGTGGTATATAGATGATGGTGTGTAATAGTGGTATATAGATGGTGGTGTGTAATAGTGGTATATAGATGGTGGTGTGTAATAGTGGTATATAGGTGGTGTGCAATAGTGGTATATAGCTGGTGGAGTGTAATAGTGGTATATAGATGTTAGATGGTGGTATGTATTAGTGGTATATAGATGGTGGTGTGTAATAATGGTATATAGATGGTGTGTAATAATGGTATATAGATAGTGTGTAATAGTGGTATATAGATGGTGGTGTGTAATAGTGGTATATAGATGGTGGTATGTAATAGTGGTATATAGATAGTGGTGTGTAATAGTGGTATATAGATGATGGTGTGTAATAGTGGTATATAGATGGTGGTGTGTAATAGTGGTATATAGATGGTGGTGTGTAATAGTGGTATATAGGTGGTGTGCAATAGTGGTATATAGCTGGTGGAGTGTAATAGTGGTATATAGATGTTAGATGGTGGTATGTATTAGTGGTATATAGATGGTGGTGTGTAATAGTGGTATATAGATGTTAGATGGTGGTATGTAATAGTGGTATATAGATGGTGGTGTGTAATAGTGGTATATAGATGGTGGTGTGTAATAGTGGTATATAGATGATGGTGTGTAATAGTGGTATATAGATGGTGGTGTGTAATAGTGGTATATAGATGGTGGTATATAGATGGTGGTATATAGATGGTGGTATATAATAGTGGTATATAGATGGTGGTATATAATAGTGGTATATAGATGGTGGTGTGTAATAGTAGTATATAGATGGTATATAATAGTGGTATATAGATGGTGGTATATAATAGTGGTATATAGATGGTGGTATATAGATGGTGGTGAGTAATAGTGGTATATAGATGGTAGTGTGTAATAGTGGTATATAGATGGTGGTGTGTAATAGTAGTATATAGATGGTATATAATAGTGGTATATAGATGGTGGTGTGTAATAGTAGTATATAGATGGTGGTATATAATAGTGGTATATAGATGGTGGTATATAATAGTGGTATATAGATGGTGGTGTGTAATAGTAGTATATAGATGGTATATAATAGTGGTATATAGATGGTGGTATATAATAGTGGTATATAGATGGTGGTATAGATGGTGGTGTGTAATAGTGGTATATAGATGGTAGTGTGTAATAGTGGTATATAGGTGGTGGTATGTTATAGTGGTATATAGATGGTGGTATATAGATGGTGGTATGTTATAGTGGTATATAGATGGTGGTGTGTAATAGTGGTATATAGATGGTGGTATATAGATGGTGGTATGTTATAGTGGTATATAGATGGTGGTGTGTAATAGTGGTATATAGATGGTGGTATATAGATGGTGGTATGTAATAGTGGTATATAGATGGTGGTGTGTAATAGTGGTATATAGATGGTGTGTAATAGTGGTATATAGATGGTGGTGTGTAATAGTGGTATATAGATGGTGGTATGTAATAAGGTGGTGGTATGTTATAGTGGTATATAGATGGAGGTGTGTAATAGTGGTATATAGATGGTGGTATATAATAGTGGTATATAGATGGTGGTATATAGATAGTGGTGTGTAATAGTGGTATATAGATGGTGGTGTGTAATAGTGGTATATAGATGGTGGTGTGTAATAGTGGTATATAGATGGTGGTATGTAATAGTGGTATATAGATAACAGTTGGTGGTGTGTAATAGTGGTATATAGATGGTGTGTAATAGTGGTATATAGATGATGGTGTGTAATAGTGGTATATAGATGGTGGTGTGTAATAGTGGTATATAGATGGTGGTATGTAATAGTGGTATATAGATGGTGTGTAATAGTGGTATATAGATGGTGGTATGTAATAGTGGTATATAGATGGTGGTATGTAATAGTGGTATATAGATGGTGGTGTGTAATAGTGGTATATAGATGGTGGTATGTAATAGTGGTATATAGATGGTGTGTAATAGTGGTATATAGATGGTGGTGTGTAATAGTGGTATATAGATGGTGTGTAATAGTGGTATATAGATGGTGGTGTGTAATAGTGGTATATAGATGGTGGTGTGTAATAGTGGTATATAGATGGTGGTGTGTAATAGTAGTATATAGATGGTGGTATGTAATAGTGGTATATAGATGGTGGTGTGTAATAGTGGTATATAGATGGTGGTGTGTAATAGTGGTATATAGTTGTTAGATGGTGGTGTGTAATAGTGGTATATAGATGGTATGTAATAGTGGTATATATATGGTGGTATGTAATAGTGGTATATAGATGGTGTGTAATAATGGTATATAGATAGTGTGTAATAGTGGTATATAGATGGTGGTGTGTAATAGTGGTATATAGATGGTGGTATGTAATAGTGGTATATAGATAGTGGTGTGTAATAGTGGTATATAGATGATGGTGTGTAATAGTGGTATATAGATGGTGGTGTGTAATAGTGGTATATAGATGGTGGTGTGTAATAGTGGTATATAGGTGGTGTGCAATAGTGGTATATAGCTGGTGGAGTGTAATAGTGGTATATAGATGTTAGATGGTGGTATGTATTAGTGGTATATAGATGGTGGTGTGTAATAATGGTATATAGATGGTGTGTAATAATGGTATATAGATAGTGTGTAATAGTGGTATATAGATGGTGGTGTGTAATAGTGGTATATAGATGGTGGTATGTAATAGTGGTATATAGATAGTGGTGTGTAATAGTGGTATATAGATGATGGTGTGTAATAGTGGTATATAGATGGTGGTGTGTAATAGTGGTATATAGATGGTGGTGTGTAATAGTGGTATATAGGTGGTGTGCAATAGTGGTATATAGCTGGTGGAGTGTAATAGTGGTATATAGATGTTAGATGGTGGTATGTATTAGTGGTATATAGATGGTGGTGTGTAATAGTGGTATATAGATGTTAGATGGTGGTATGTAATAGTGGTATATAGATGGTGGTGTGTAATAGTGGTATATAGATGGTGGTGTGTAATAGTGGTATATAGATGATGGTGTGTAATAGTGGTATATAGATGGTGGTGTGTAATAGTGGTATATAGATGGTGGTTTATAGATGGTGGTATATAGATGGTGGTATATAATAGTGGTATATAGATGGTGGTATATAATAGTGGTATATAGATGGTGGTGTGTAATAGTAGTATATAGATGGTATATAATAGTGGTATATAGATGGTGGTATATAATAGTGGTATATAGATGGTGGTATATAGATGGTGGTGAGTAATAGTGGTATATAGATGGTAGTGTGTAATAGTGGTATATAGATGGTGGTGTGTAATAGTAGTATATAGATGGTATATAATAGTGGTATATAGATGGTGGTGTGTAATAGTAGTATATAGATGGTGGTATATAATAGTGGTATATAGATGGTGGTATATAATAGTGGTATATAGATGGTGGTGTGTAATAGTAGTATATAGATGGTATATAATAGTGGTATATAGATGGTGGTATATAATAGTGGTATATAGATGGTGGTATAGATGGTGGTGTGTAATAGTGGTATATAGATGGTAGTGTGTAATAGTGGTATATAGGTGGTGGTATGTTATAGTGGTATATAGATGGTGGTATATAGATGGTGGTATGTTATAGTGGTATATAGATGGTGGTGTGTAATAGTGGTATATAGATGGTGGTATATAGATGGTGGTATGTTATAGTGGTATATAGATGGTGGTGTGTAATAGTGGTATATAGATGGTGGTATATAGATGGTGGTATGTAATAGTGGTATATAGATGGTGGTGTGTAATAGTGGTATATAGATGGTGTGTAATAGTGGTATATAGATGGTGGTGTGTAATAGTGGTATATAGATGGTGGTATGTAATAAGGTGGTGGTATGTTATAGTGGTATATAGATGGAGGTGTGTAATAGTGGTATATAGATGGTGGTATATAATAGTGGTATATAGATGGTGGTATATAGATAGTGGTGTGTAATAGTGGTATATAGATGGTGGTGTGTAATAGTGGTATATAGATGGTGGTGTGTAATAGTGGTATATAGATGGTGGTATGTAATAGTGGTATATAGATAACAGTTGGTGGTGTGTAATAGTGGTATATAGATGGTGTGTAATAGTGGTATATAGATGATGGTGTGTAATAGTGGTATATAGATGGTGGTGTGTAATAGTGGTATATAGATGGTGGTATGTAATAGTGGTATATAGATGGTGTGTAATAGTGGTATATAGATGGTGGTATGTAATAGTGGTATATAGATGGTGGTATGTAATAGTGGTATATAGATGGTGGTGTGTAATAGTGGTATATAGATGGTGGTATGTAATAGTGGTATATAGATGGTGTGTAATAGTGGTATATAGATGGTGGTGTGTAATAGTGGTATATAGATGGTGTGTAATAGTGGTATATAGATGGTGGTGTGTAATAGTGGTATATAGATGGTGGTGTGTAATAGTGGTATATAGATGGTGGTGTGTAATAGTAGTATATAGATGGTGGTATGTAATAGTGGTATATAGATGGTGGTGTGTAATAGTGGTATATAGATGGTGGTGTGTAATAGTGGTATATAGTTGTTAGATGGTGGTGTGTAATAGTGGTATATAGATGGTATGCAATAGTGGTATATATATGGTGGTATGTAATAGTGGTATATAGATGGTGGTGTGTAATAGTGGTATATAGTTGGTGTGTAATAATGGTATATAGATGGTGTTTAATAGTGGTATAGAGATGGTGGTGTGTAATAGTGGTATATATATGGTGGTATGTAATAGTGGTATATAGATGGTGGTATGTAATAGTGGTATATAGATGGTGGTGTGTAATAGTGGTATATAGATGGTGTGTAATAATGGTATATAGATGGTGTTTAATAGTGGTATAGAGATGGTGGTGTGTAATAGTGGTATATATATGGTGGTATGTAATAGTGGTATATAGATGGTGGTATGTAATAGTGGTATATAGATGGTGGTGTGTAATAGTGGTATATAGTTGTTAGATGGTGGTGTGTAATAGTGGTATATAGATGGTATGTAATAGTGGTATATATATGGTGGTATGTAATAGTGGTATATAGATGGTGGTGTGTAATAGTGGTATATAGATGGTGGTATGTAATAGTGGTATATAGATGGTGTGTAATAGTGGTATATAGATGGTGTGTAATAGTGGTATATAGATGGTGGTATGTAATAGTGGTATATAGATGGTGTGTAATAGTGGTATATAGATGGTGGTATGTAATAGTGGTATATAGATGGTGGTGTGTAATAGTAGTATATAGATGGTGGTGTGTAATAGTGGTATATAGATGGTGTGTAATAGTGGTATATAGATGGTGGTGTGTAATAGTGGTATATAGATGGTGGTGTGTAATAGTGGTATATAGATGGTGTGTAATAGTGGTATATAGATGGTGGTATGTAATAGTGGTATATAGATGGTGGTGTGTAATAGTGGTATATAGATGGTGGTATGTAATAGTGGTATATAGATGGTGTGTAATAGTGGTATATAGATGGTGGTATGTAATAGTGGTATATAGATGGTGGTGTGTAATAGTGGTATATAGATGGTGTGTAATAGTGGTATATAGATGGTGGTGTGTAATAGTGGTATATAGATGGTGGTATGTAATAGTGGTATATAGATGGTGGTGTGTAATAGTGGTATATAGATGGTGGTGTGTGATAGTGGTATATAGATGGTGGTATGTAATAGTGGTATATAGATGGTGTGTAATAGTGGTATATAGATGGTGGTATGTAATAGTGGTATATAGATGGTGGTGTGCAATAGTGGTATATAGATGGTGGTATGTAATAGTGGTATATAGATGGTGTGTAATAGTGGTATATAGATGGTGGTGTGTAATAGTGGTATATAGATGGTGTGTAATAGTGGTATATAGATGGTGGTGTGTAATAGTGGTATATAGTTGGTAGTGTGTAATAGTGGTATATAGATGGTGGTGTGTAATAGTGGTATATAGATGGTGTGTAATAGTGGTATATAGATGGTGGTATGTAATAGTGGTATATAGATGGTGGTATATAGATGGTGGTGTGTAATAGTGGTATATAGATGGTGGTATATAATAGTGGTATATAGATGGTGGTGTGTAATAGTGGTATATAGATGGTGGTGTGTAATAGTGGTATATAGATGGTGGTGTGTAATAGTGGTATATAGATGGTGGTGTGTAATAGTAGTATATAGATGGTGGTGTGTAATAGTGGTATATAGATGGTGGTGTGTAATAGTGGTATATAGATGGTGGTGTGTAATAGTGGTATATAGATGGTGGTATATAGATGGTGGTATGTAATAGTGGTATATAGATGGTGGTTTGTAATAGTGGTATATAGATGGTGTGTAATAGTGGTATATAGATGGTGGTGTGTAATAGTGGTATATAGATGATGGTGTGTAATAGTGGTATATAGATGGTGGTGTGTAATAGTGGTATATAGATGGTGTGTAATAGTGGTATAGAGATGGTGGTGTGTAATAGTGGTATATAGATGGTGGTATATAGATGGTGGTATGTAATAGTGGTATATAGATGGTGGTATATAGATGGTGGTATGTAATAGTGGTATATAGATGGTGGTATATAGATGGTGGTATGTAATAGTGGTATATAGATGGTGGTATATAGATGGTGGTATGTAATAGTGGTATATAGATGGTGGTGTGTAATAGTGGTATATAGATGGTGTGTAATAGTGGTATATAGATGGTGTTTAATAGTGGTATAGAGATGGTGGTGTGTAATAGTGGTATATAGATGGTGGTATATAGATGGTGGTATGTAATAGTGGTATATAGATGGTGGTATATAGATGGTGGTATGTAATAGTGGTATATAGATGGTGGTATATAGATGGTGGTATGTAATAGTGGTATATAGATGGTGGTGTGTAATAGTGGTATATAGATGGTGGTGTGTAATAGTGGTATATAGATGGTGGTATGTAATAAGGGTATATAGGTGGTGGTATGTTATAGTGGTATATAGATGGAGGTGTGTAATAGTGGTATATAGATGGTGGTATATAATAGTGGTATATAGATGGTATATAATAGTGGTATATAGATGGTGGTATGTAATAGTGGTATATAGATAGTGGTGTGTAATAGTGGTATATAGATGGTGGTGTGTAATAGTGGTATATAGATGGTGGTGTGTAATAGTGGTATATAGATGGTGGTATGTAATAGTGGTATATAGATAACAGTTGGTGGTGTGTAATAGTGGTATATAGATGGTGTGTAATAGTGGTATATAGATGATGGTGTGTAATAGTGGTATATAGATGGTGGTGTGTAATAGTGGTATATAGATTGTGGTATGTAATAGTGGTATATAGATGGTGTGTAATAGTGGTATATAGATGGTGGTATGTAATAGTGGTATATAGATGGTGGTGTGTAATAGTGGTATATAGATGGTGGTATGTAATAGTGGTATATAGATGGTGTGTAATAGTGGTATATAGATGGTGGTGTGTAATAGTGGTATATAGATGGTGTGTAATAGTGGTATATAGATGGTGGTGTGTAATAGTGGTATATAGATGGTGGTATGTAATAGTGGTATATAGATGGTGGTATGTAATAGTGGTATATAGATGGTGGTGTGTAATAGTGGTATATAGATGGTGTGTAATAATGGTATATAGATGGTGGTATGTAATAGTGGTATATAGATGGTGGTATGTAATAGTGGTATATAGATGGTGGTGTGTAATAGTGGTATATAGATGGTGGTATGTAATAGTGGTATATAGATGGTGGTATGTAATAGTGGTATGTAGATGGTGGTATGTAATAGTGGTATATAGTTGGTGGTGTGTAATAGTGGTATGTAGATGGTGGTATGTAATAGTGGTATATAGATGGTGGTGTGTAATAGTAGTATATAGATGGTGGTATGTAATAGTGGTATATAGATGGTGGTGTGTAATAGTGGTATATAGATGGTGGTGTGTAATAGTGGTATATAGATGGTGGTATGTAATAGTGGTATATAGATGGTGGTATGTAATAGTGGTATATAGATGGTGGTATGTAATAGTGGTATATAGATGGTGGTGTGTAATAGTGGTGTGTAATAGTGGTATATAGATGGTGGTATGTAATAGTGGTATATAGATGGTGGTATGTAATAGTGGTATATAGATGGTGGTATGTAATAGTGGTATATAGATGGTGGTATGTAATAGTGGTATATAGATGGTGGTGTGTAATAGTGGTATATAGATGGTGGTATGTAATAGTGGTATATAGATGGTGGTATGTAATAGTGGTATATAGATGGTGGTATGTAATAGTAGTATATAGATGGTGGTATGTAATAGTGGTATATAGATGGTGGTATGTAATAGTGGTATATAGATGGTGGTATGTAATAGTGGTATATAGATGGTGGTATATAGTTGGTGGTATGTAATAGTGGTATATAGATGGTGGTATGTAATAGTGGTATATAGATGGTGGTATGTAATAGTGGTATATAGATGGTGGTATGTAATAGTGGTATATAGATGGTGGTGTGTAATAGTGGTGTGTAATAGTGGTATATAGATGGTGGTATGTAATAGTGGTATATAGATGGTGGTATGTAATAGTGGTATATAGATGGTGGTGTGTAATAGTGGTGTGTAATAGTGGTATATAGATGGTGGTATGTAATAGTGGTATATAGATGGTGGTATGTAATAGTGGTATATAGATGGTGGTATGTAATAGTGGTATATAGATGGGGGTGTGTAATAGTGGTATATAGATGGTGGTGTGTAATAGTGGTATATAGATGGTGGTATGTAATAGTGGTATATAGATGGTGGTATGTAATAGTGGTATATAGATGGTGGTATGTAATAGTGGTATATAGATGGGGGTGTGTAATAGTGGTATATAGATGGTGGTGTGTAATAGTGGTATATAGATGGTGGTGTGTAATAGTGGTATATAGATGGTGGTGTGTAATAGTGGTATATAGATGGTGGTATGTAATAGTGGTATATAGATGGTGGTATGTAATAGTGGTATATAGATGGTGGTGTGTAATAGTGGTATATAGATGGTGGTATGTAATAGTGGTATATAGATGGTGGTATGTAATAGTGGTATATAGATGGTGGTGTGTAATAGTGGTATATAGATGGTGGTATGTAATAGTGGTATATAGATGGTGGTATGTAATAGTGGTATATAGATGATGGTGTGTAATAGTGGTGTGTAATAGTGGTATATAGATGGTGGTGTGTAATAGTGGTATATAGATGGTGTGTAATAGTGGTATATAGATGGTGGTGTGTAATAGTGGTATATAGATGGTGGTGTGTAATAGTGGTATATAGATGGTGGTGTGTAATAGTGGTATATAGATGGTGGTGTGTAATAGTGGTATATAGATGATGGTGTGTAATAGTGGTATATAGATGATGGTGTGTAATAGTGGTATATAGATGGTGGTATGTAATAGTGGTATATAGATGGTAGTGTGTAATAGTGGTATATAGATGGTGGTATATAGATGGTGGTGTGTAATAGTGGTATATAGATGGTAGTGTGTAATAGTGGTATATAGATGGTGGTATGTAATAGTGTTATATAGATGGTGGTGTATAATAGTGGTATATAGATGGTAGTGTGTAATAGT
The DNA here is from genome assembly GCF_013265735.2 of Oncorhynchus mykiss. Taxonomy (NCBI): domain Eukaryota; kingdom Metazoa; phylum Chordata; class Actinopteri; order Salmoniformes; family Salmonidae; genus Oncorhynchus; species Oncorhynchus mykiss. Next base: position 74,300,838 of record NC_048573.1, read on the forward strand.
GGTATATAGATGGTGGTATGTAATAGTGGTATATAGATGGTGGTATGTAATAGTGGTATATAGATGGTAGTGTGTAATAGTGGTATATAGATGGTGGTATGTAATAGTGGTATATAGATGGTGGTGTGTAATAGTGGTATATAGATGGTGGTATGTAATAGTGGTATATAGATGGTAGTGTGTAATAGTGGTATATAGATGGTGGTATGTAATAGTGGTATATAGATGGTGGTATATAGATGGTGGTGTGTAATAGTGGTATATAGATGGTGGTCTGTAATAGTGGTATATAGATGGTGGTATATAGATGGTGGTGTGTAATAGTGGTATATAGATGGTGGTATATAGATGGTGGTGTGTAATAGTGGTATATAGATGGTGGTGTGTAATAGTGGAATATAGATTGTGTTATGTAATAGTGATGTATAGAGATGGTGGAGTGTAATAGTGGTATATTGATGTTAGTTGGTGGTGTGTAATAGTGGAATATAGATTTTTCTATTCATTATATATTTTTGTCTATGTTTGTTCCTGAGATATCTGATTTAAATCTATGTTAAAATTTGTGGATACATTGAATAAGACTGTGTTGATGAGAGTGAAGAGAAGTGGGCTATTTTTTATTTATTTTTTGTTTGTGTGAGTGTGTGTTTCTTTGGAACAGAAGGAGCGTGCTCTGCGCCTCAAGAAGATATCGGTTTGGAACGTGTTGTGTGTGTCTGTGGATCTTCGAAGCAGGGCGCCTAAGAGTGGGTTTGCTTTAGAAGTAAAAACAAAGGATGTATTCAAATAATTGGATCAAGTGTTTTGTGGGCACTGACTTACCCGCATGGTGGGTGGAGCGAGGACGCCCACTCAATCCATTCCCTTCTCACTTGTTTTTAATGTTTTTTTTTTGAGAGATACCCTGTTAGAGTATTCGTGCCCAAGCCCATGCAGTGTGATAAATGCATAATAGTTGGTAATGTGTCAAGTGTACATACGACTGTAGATCACATCGTATGCCAGCTGAGCCTAAATGATGCACTTGTGGTGGTGAACAAGCACACACATTTTTTTACTCTTCCCGAAATGAATATTGGATCATTCATTAATGAATTTGTTGTTTCCATACCCCGTACAGCAGGTGGCGCGGCAATACACCAATAGGTATAGTCTGCAATAATGAAGAAAGAAGAAGACGTAGGAACCCGCGCGCCGTGAGGAAACAAGTGGATGGGTTGGGGACTGTGAGAGAAAGGAAAGAGACGATAGAGGGTTTTTTTCCAACATAAATGGAGGTTCATCCGTAACGGGAGAGAAGAGCAGCTACAAAAAAATAATACAAGCAAAATGGCGAAAGACCACGAGGTCGAACGCATTGCTAAAAAGCTGGACAAAATGGTGCACAAGAAAAACACGGTAAGTTGGGTTTGCCAGCTAGCGCGGCAGTGGACGCAGGACCAACGCCCCCAGCATCAGAAATCAGGTAGAGGCGAGGCAGTGCAGGAGTACTGTGGTGTTGGTGTGATGCACCTTTGTAGCCATCGAACAATCTGGAAAGCTACTGAAAGGTGTTGGCTATTTGTTGTTCTGAATTTTAAAAAAAACTAGCTGATTGTTCGGTCGATATGAAATGAAAGGGAATTGTTGCACATTGCAACAATGTAGCAGCGTAGGTTGTAATAATGGATAGATATAGAAACATTGTTACATTAACGGGTGATGTGTTTTATGAATGGTGGACCACACATCCCCGGCCACTCGTCTTCTCATACTTAGTCAGGCCCAATCGTTGCTTTTTGACGAGTGAAACTGAATTCTGTCGTTGCTGTATTGTTCGCTACACAGCCCACCCCAGGAAGAAACTGAAGGCCATGGGGGTAGCGTTTGGGGAGGCAGGACTAATCAGTGGGATCATTTGATGTCTGTATGGAGCGGCCCACAACGAATCAACTTCTATTTCACGGAACTAATCACATTATTAACCCTAACCCCTTCAAGCTAATAGTGTAATTAATGCATTTCATATATGCTATTACAAAAACACAAACAATTTGGTTGTGTTTTTGAAGGTCTTCGGTGACATTAAAATACATAGTTTAAATATCACAAGCGTTTTCACGAGTTTATTTTGCCGTAGGAAATGTAAAAACAGTCAAGGGTTCAACACATGACATTCGCGGACTTTCGTCTTAGTTACAACTGTGAAAGAGAAAAGGGTTTGTGTTGGAACGCGACAACTGTGAAAGAGAAAGGGGTTTGTGTTGGAACGCGACAACTGTGAAAGAGAAAGGGTTTGTGTTGGAACGCGACAACTGTGAAAGAGAAAGGGGTTTGTGTTGGAACGCGACAACTGTGAAAGAGAAAGGGGTTTGTGTTGGAACGTGACAACTGTGAAAGAGAAAAGGGTTTGTGCTGGAACGCGACAACTGTGAAAGAGGAAAGGGTTTGTGTTGGAACGCGACAACTGTGAAAGAGGAAAGGGTTTGTGTTGGAACGCGACAACTGTGAAAGAGAAAGGGGTTTGTGTTGGAACGCGACAACTGTGAAAGAGGAAAGGGTTTGTGTTGGAACGCGACAACTGTGAAAGAGGAAAGGGTTTGTGTTGGAACGCGACAACTGTGAAAGAGAAAGGGGTTTGTGTTGGAATGCGACAACTGTGAAAGAGGAAAGGGTTTGTGTTGGAACGCGACAACTGTGAAAGAGAAAGGGGTTTGTGTTGGAATGCGACAACTGTGAAAGAGAAATGGGTTTGTGTTGGAACGCGACAACTGTGAAAGAGAAAGGGTTTGTGTTGGAACGCGACAACTGTGAAAGAGGAAAGGGTTTGTGTTGGAATGCGACAACTGTGAAAGAGAAAGGGGTTTGTGTTGGAATGCGACAACTGTGAAAGAGGAAAGGGTTTGTGTTGGAACGCGACAACTGTGAAAGAGAAAAGGGTTTGTGTTGGAATGCGACAACTGTGAAAGAGAAAGGGGTTTGTGTTGGAATGCGACAACTGTGAAAGAGAAATGGGTTTGTGTTGGAACGCGACAACTGTGAAAGAGAAAGGGTTTGTGTTGGAACGCGACAACTGTGAAAGAGGAAAGGGTTTGTGTTGGAATGCGACAACTGTGAAAGAGAAAGGGTTTGTGTTGGAATGCGACAACTGTGAAAGAGGAAAGGGTTTGTGTTGGAACGCGACAACTGTGAAAGAGAAAAGGGTTTGTTGGAACGCGACAACTGTGAAAGAGAAAAAAGGGTTTGTGTTGTAACGCGACAACTGTGAAAGAGAAAAAAGGGTTTGTGTTGTAACGCGACAACTGTGAAAGAGAGAAAAGGGTTTGTGTTGGAACGCGACAACTGTGAAAGAGGAAAGGGTTTGTGTTGGAACGCGACAACTGTGAAAGAGAAAAAAGGGTTTGTGTTGGAACGCGACAACTGTGAAAGAGAAAAAAGGGTTTGTGTTGGAACGCGACAACTGTGAAAGAGAAAAGTGTTTGTGTTGGAACGCGACAACTGTGAAAGAGAAAAAAGGGTTTGTGTTGTAACGCGACAACTGTGAAAGAGAGAAAAGGGTTTGTGTTGGAACGCGACAACTGTGAAAGAGGAAAGGGTTTGTGTTGGAACGCGACAACTGTGAAAGAGAAAAAAGGGTTTGTGTTGGAACGCGACAACTGTGAAAGAGAAAAAAGGGTTTGTGTTGGAACGCGACAACTGTGAAAGAGAAAAGTGTTTGTGTTGGAACGCGACAACTCTGAAAGAGAAAAGGGTTTGTGTTGGAACGCGACAACTGTGAAAGAGGAAAGGGTTTGTGTTGGAACGCGACAACTGCTTCCTTCTATAACGACACTAAACAAAACGACCGACCACAAAGACCCGCGGTCAGCAAGACGCCCTGTCAGATGATAAAACACATCAGTAGCCTAAACATCATTATAAGCGTGTCACTGTGACCGCAGTCAAAAATAGTCCGTTATCTGTTGGAGCATAAACAACGAAAGCTTGTGCTTTGCTGATTCTGCTTGAGCCTGGCTCTCAGTGCTGATAATCGGACAAAAACATTCCGTTCTTCTCTCCTGTCTCAAGGTTTCTTCTGAGAGGGGGGGGGGCATGGGCACCACCAAAACCATAAGACTACTTGGATTTGGTGGTCTGATAGAGGCTACATACCATGTAGAGATTTATAATGTCAATGGATCATTACAATAGAATGGCCCGCCATGTTTTTCATTAACAATTAGTGATTACATAATTATGCATTGTTTGCTTCCCCATAGGTCATCAACTCACCCTTTCTCCCCCATCGTCATCATCCCCTTCATTTATTTCATTTTGTTTATATGTGTAAAGTTTGTTTCGGTTCAGTTTCGAGGCAATTATACGGTCTGGTTATCAACTCTACCATCTACTGGTTATTATCTATCCTAATGCCTTAATCCTAGTTATATGTTCACACCTACCTCAATTACCTCGTACCCCTGTGCATCAACTCAGAAGTGATACTTCCTGTATAAAGCCATGTTGTTACCTCGTACCCCTGCACATTGACTCAGTACTGGTACAGCGTGTATAAAACCATGTTATTACCTCGTACCCCTGCACATCGACTCAGTACTGGTACCCTGTGTATAAAGCCATGTTGTTACCTCGTACCCCTGCACATCGACTCAGTACTGGTACAGTGTGTATAAAGCCATGTTATTACCTCGTACCCCTGCACATCGACTCAGTACTGGTACACTGTGTATAAAGCCATGTTGTTACCTCGTACCCCTGCACATCGACTCAGTACTGGTACAGTGTGTATAAAGCCATGTTATTACCTCGTACCCCTGCACATCGACTCAGTACTGGTACCCTGTGTATAAAGCCATGTTGTTACCTCGTACCCCTGCACATCGACTCAGTACTGGTACAGTGTGTATAAAGCCATGTTATTACCTCGTACCCCTGCACATCGACTCAGTACTGGTACTGCATTTATAAAACCATGTTATTACCTCGTACCCCTGCACATTGACTTAGTACTGGTACAGTGTGTATAAAACCATGTAATTACCTCGTACCCCTGCACATCGACTCAGTACTGGTACAGTGTGTATAAAACCATGTTATTACCTCGTACCCCTGCACATCGACTCAGTACTGGTACAGCGTTTATAAAACCATGTTATTACCTCGTACCCCTGCACATCGACTCAGTACTGGTACAGTGTGTATAAAGCCATGTTATTACCTCGTACCCCTGCACATCGACTCAGTACTGGTACAGCGTGTATAAAACCATGTTATTACCTCGTACCCCTGCACATTGACTCAGTACTGGTACAGTGTGTATAAAGCCATGTTATTACCTCGTACCCCTGAACATTGACTCAGTACTGGTACAGCGTGTTTAAAACCATGTTATTACCTCGTACCCCTGCACATTGACTCAGTACTGGTACAGTGTGTATAAAGCCTCGTACCTGTATAAGGCCATGTTATTACCTCGTACCCCTGCACATTGGGGCGGCAGGTAGCCTAGTGTTTAGGGCGTTGGGACAGTTGCTGGATCGAATCCCTGAGCTGACAAGGTAAAAATCTGCCGTTCAGCCACTGAACAACAAGTTAACCCGCTGTTTTTTAGGCCGTCATTGAAAATAATAATTTGTTCTCAACTGACTTCCCTGGAAAAATAAAGGTTTGACTCAGTACTGATATCCTGTGTATTGACTCGGTACTGGTACTCTGTGTATACAGCCAAGTTACCATTGACTCGGTACTGGTACCCTGTGTATATAGCCAAGTTATCATTGACTCAGTACTGGTACTCTGTGTATACAGCCTCGTACCCCTGCACATCGACTCAGTACTGGTACTCTGTGTATATGGCCTCGTACCCCTGCACATCGACTAAGGTTGCAAGAATGGGTCCCCCGAGCTGACATGGTCAAAATCTGTCATTCTGCCCCTGAACAAGGCAGTTAACCCACCGTTCCTAGGCCGTCATTGTAAATGAGAATGTGTTCTTAACTGAATTGTCTAGTTAAATAAAGATTAAATAAAGGTGTAAAAAAAAATAATCGGCCAAATCTAAAAATTTGTCCAAAAATACCGATGTCCGATTGTTATGAAAACTTGAAATCGGCCCTAATTAAATCAGCCATTCCGATCAATCGGTCGACCTCTAATATGTAGCCTATATGATGATGCTGTCTGGCCGAAAATAGTATGACATGTCATGCTCTTAGTCGAGACAGAATCAGATTCATGGGCTGGCTACACATACTAAGACAGAGGGGCGCTGTTTTGCTTTGTCTGAGATTCATGTATCTTTCTCTCTGCTTCGCGTCTTGGTCAAATAGATGTCAATATTTTATTTGGATGGGCAAGGAGGTACGGTAGAGCGGGACAGGCTCCCCAAGGAGGTACGGTAGAGCAGGACAGGACCTCCAAGGAGGTACGGTAGAGCAGGACAGGACCTCCAAGGAGGTACGGTAGAGCAGGACAGGACCTCCAAGGAGGTACGGTAGAGCGGGACAGGACCTCCAAGGAGGTACGGTAGAGCGGGACAGGCCCTCCAAGGAGGTACGGTAGAGAGGGACAGGCCCTCCAAGGAGGTACGGTAGAGCAGGACAGGCCCTCCAAGGAGGTACGGTAGAGCGGGACAGGCCCTCCAAGGAGGTACGATAGAGCGGGACAGGCCCTCCAAGGAGGTACGCTGGAGCGGGACTGGCCCTCCAAGGAGGTACGGTAGAGCGGGGCAGGCCCTCCAAGGAGGTACGGTAGAGCAGGACAGGCCCTCCAAGGAGGTACGCTGGAGTGGGACAGGCCCTCCAAGGAGGTACGGTAGAGCAGCCCCTCCAAGGAGGTACGATAGAGCGGGACAGGCCCTCCAAGGAGGTACGGTAGAGTGGGACAGGCCCTCCAAGGAGGTACGGTAGAGCAGGCCCTCAAAGGAGGCACGGTAGAGCGGGACAGGCCCTCCAAGGCCGGCACATAAAGGCTGCCCTGTGTACAAGCTAACCTTGAGCCTGGATATTTTTTTATCAGGCCACTACCTCTTCTGTCAACCCCTGCCTGGAGGCGAAACCAGAATAATTTACCTAGAGATAAACCTCATAAATCCATACACATTCAGTCCTGCCTCATGGATGACCTGCTGTTACCGCTGACTGTTAACCAGACCAAATTAAGCCCCACCCGCCTTAAAAAATATACATTTTTCCCGTATTGGGGAGGCCTGCACAATTTAATAAATAAAAAAAATCATAGTTTCTAGCCTAATATTGTGTTGGAATATGCATACTGCTTGCTCACTAAAAATAGATTTACATTATTGTAGACGCCATCCATTCAATTCAACAGGTGTCAACATTTAGCTGTCTTTTTTCTTCACAGGACGGTGCCATATATCTGCTGAGGGAGTTGAAGATCATTAACATGTCTCTGGAGACTCTACAGGTAGACCTAAGCTTGTTCTCCTCTTGCTGTAGGCCTCTGTCTGAAGAAAATAATATTCTATTACTATGATCAGTACAGTGTCTAGTATTGTCTCAATGCCGGTGTCAGCCCACCAGGATCCGTGAACGCTGTGAGAAACTGTAATGATGAAGCTAAAACACGATGTGTTTGTCAGTCCACCAGGATCGGTATGTCAGTGAACGCTGTGAGGAAGCAGAGTTCAGAGGAAGAGGTCCAGACCCTGGCCAAGTCACTCATCAAGTCCTGGAAGAAACTACTGGGTAAGTCTGTCCTGCAGGTCTGCCTCACATCTCATACGACTGGGTCTGTCTGTAGGTCTGCCTCACATCTCATACGACTGGGTCTGTCTGTAGGTCTGCCTCACATCTCATACGACTGGGTCTGTCTGTAGGTCTGCCTCACATCTCATACGACTCGGTCTGTCTGTAGGTCTGCCTCACATCTCATAGGACTCTGTCTGTCTGTAGGTCTGCCTCACATCTCATATGACTCGGTCTGTCTGTAGGTCTGCCTCACATCTCATACGACTCGGTCTGTCTGTAGGTCTGCCTCACATCTCATAGGACTCTGTCTGTCTGTAGGTCTGCCTCACATCTCACATGACTCGGTCTGTCTGTAGGTCTGCCTCATACCTGTGAAACATGGTGTCTGTCTGTAGGTCTGCCTCATACCTGTGAAACATGGTGTCTGTCTGTAGGTCTGCCTCATACCTGTGAAACATGGTGTCTGTCTGTAGGTCTGCCTCATACCTGTGAAACATGGTGTCTGTCTGTAGGTCTGCCTCATACCTGTGAAACATGGTGTCTGTCTGTAGGTCTGCCTCCCATCTCATACGACTGGGTCTGTGTAGGTCTGCCTCACATCTCATACGACTCGGTCTGTCTGTAGGTCTGCCTCACATCTCATAGGACTCGGTCTGTCTGAAGGTCTGCCTCACATCTCATACGACTCGGTCTGTCTGTAGGTCTGCCTCCCATCTCATACGACTGGGTCTGTGTAGGTCTGCCTCACATCTCATATGCCTGTCTGTCTGTAGGTCTGCCTCACATCTCATACGACTCGGTCTGTCTGTAGGTCTGCCTCCCATCTCATACGACTGGGTCTGTGTAGGTCTGCATCACATCTCATACGACTCGGTCTGTCTGTAGGTCTGCCTCACATCTCATAGGACTCGGTCTGTCTGAAGGTCTGCCTCACATCTCATACGACTCGGTCTGTCTGTAGGTCTGCCTCCCATCTCATACGACTGGGTCTGTGTAGGTCTGCCTCACATCTCATATGACTGTCTGTCTGTAGGTCTGCCTCACATCTCATACGACTGGGTCTGTCTGTAGGTCTGCCTCACATCTCATACGACTGGGTCTGTCTGTAGGTCTGCCTCACATCTCATACGACTGGGTCTGTCTGTAGGTCTGCCTCACATCTCATATGACTCTGTCTGTCTGTAGGTCTGCCTCACATCTCATACGACTGGGTCTGTCTGTAGGTCTGCCTCACATCTCATACGACTGGGTCTGTCTGTAGGTCTGCCTCACATCTCATACGACTGGGTCTGTCTGTAGGTCTGCCTCACATCTCATATGACTCTGTCTGTCTGTAGGTCTGCCTCACATCTCATACGACTCGGTCTGTCTGTAGGTCTGCTGCATACCTGTGAAACATGGTGTCTATCTGTCGGTCTGCCTCATACCTGTGAAACATGGTGTCTGTCTGTCGGTCTGCCTCATACCTGTGAAACATGGTGTCTGTCTGTAGGTCTGCCTCATACCTGTGAAACATGGTGTCTGTCTGTAGGTCTGCCTCATACCTGTGAAACATGATGTCTGTCTGTCGGTCTGCCTCATACCTGTGAAACATGGTGTCTATCTGTCGGTCTGCCTCATACCTGTGAAACATGGTGTCTGTCTGTCGGTCTGCCTCATACCTGTGAAACATGGTGTCTGTCTGTAGGTCTGCCTCATACCTGTGAAACATGGTGTCTGTCTGTAGGTCTGCCTCATACCTGTGAAACATGGTGTCTGTCTGTAGGTCTGCCTCATACCTGTGAAACATGGTGTCTGTCTGTCGGTCTGCCTCATACCTGTGAAACATGGTGTCTGTCTGTAGGTCTGCCTCATACCTGTGAAACATGGTGTCTGTCTGTAGGTCTGCCTCATACCTGTGAAACATGGTGTCTGTCTGTAGGTCTGCCTCATACCTGTGAAACATGGTGTCTGTCTGTAGGTCTGCCTCATACCTGTGAAACATGGTGTCTGTCTGTAGGTCTGCCTCCCATCTCATACGACTGGGTCTGTGTAGGTCTGCCTCACATCTCTTACGACTCGGTCTGTCTGTAGGTCTGCCTCACATCTCATAGGACTCGGTCTGTCTGAAGGTCTGCCTCACATCTCATACGACTCGGTCTGTCTGTAGGTCTGCCTCCCATCTCATACGACTGGGTCTGTGTAGGTCTGCCTCACATCTCATATGACTGTCTGTCTGTAGGTCTGCCTCACATCTCATAGGACTCTGTCTGTCTGTAGGTCTGCCTCACATCTCACATGACTCGGTCTGTCTGTAGGTCTGCCTCATACCTGTGAAACATGGTGTCTGTCTGTAGGTCTGCCTCATACCTGTGAAACATGGTGTCTGTCTGTAGGTCTGCCTCATACCTGTGAAACATGGTGTCTGTCTGTAGGTCTGCCTCATACCTGTGAAACATGGTGTCTGTCTGTAGGTCTGCCTCATACCTGTGAAACATGGTGTCTGTCTGTAGGTCTGCCTCCCATCTCATACGACTGGGTCTGTGTAGGTCTGCCTCACATCTCATACGACTCGGTCTGTCTGTAGGTCTGCCTCACATCTCATAGGACTCGGTCTGTCTGAAGGTCTGCCTCACATCTCATACGACTCGGTCTGTCTGTAGGTCTGCCTCCCATCTCATACGACTGGGTCTGTGTAGGTCTGCCTCACATCTCATATGCCTGTCTGTCTGTAGGTCTGCCTCACATCTCATACGACTCGGTCTGTCTGTAGGTCTGCCTCCCATCTCATACGACTGGGTCTGTGTAGGTCTGCATCACATCTCATACGACTCGGTCTGTCTGTAGGTCTGCCTCACATCTCATAGGACTCGGTCTGTCTGAAGGTCTGCCTCACATCTCATACGACTCGGTCTGTCTGTAGGTCTGCCTCCCATCTCATACGACTGGGTCTGTGTAGGTCTGCCTCACATCTCATATGACTGTCTGTCTGTAGGTCTGCCTCACATCTCATACGACTGGGTCTGTCTGTAGGTCTGCCTCACATCTCATACGACTGGGTCTGTCTGTAGGTCTGCCTCACATCTCATACGACTGGGTCTGTCTGTAGGTCTGCCTCACATCTCATATGACTCTGTCTGTCTGTAGGTCTGCCTCACATCTCATACGACTCGGTCTGTCTGTAGGTCTGCTGCATACCTGTGAAACATGGTGTCTATCTGTCGGTCTGCCTCATACCTGTGAAACATGGTGTCTGTCTGTCGGTCTGCCTCATACCTGTGAAACATGGTGTCTGTCTGTAGGTCTGCCTCATACCTGTGAAACATGGTGTCTGTCTGTAGGTCTGCCTCATACCTGTGAAACATGATGTCTGTCTGTCGGTCTGCCTCATACCTGTGAAACATGGTGTCTATCTGTCGGTCTGCCTCATACCTGTGAAACATGGTGTCTGTCTGTCGGTCTGCCTCATACCTGTGAAACATGGTGTCTGTCTGTAGGTCTGCCTCATACCTGTGAAACATGGTGTCTGTCTGTAGGTCTGCCTCATACCTGTGAAACATGGTGTCTGTCTGTAGGTCTGCCTCATACCTGTGAAACATGGTGTCTGTCTGTCGGTCTGCCTCATACCTGTGAAACATGGTGTCTGTCTGTAGGTCTGCCTCATACCTGTGAAACATGGTGTCTGTCTGTAGGTCTGCCTCATACCTGTGAAACATGGTGTCTGTCTGTAGGTCTGCCTCATACCTGTGAAACATGGTGTCTGTCTGTAGGTCTGCCTCATACCTGTGAAACATGGTGTCTGTCTGTAGGTCTGCCTCCCATCTCATACGACTGGGTCTGTGTAGGTCTGCCTCACATCTCTTACGACTCGGTCTGTCTGTAGGTCTGCCTCACATCTCATAGGACTCGGTCTGTCTGAAGGTCTGCCTCACATCTCATACGACTCGGTCTGTCTGTAGGTCTGCCTCCCATCTCATACGACTGGGTCTGTGTAGGTCTGCCTCACATCTCATATGACTGTCTGTCTGTAGGTCTGCCTCACATCTCATATGACTCGGTCTGTCTGTAGGTCTGCCTCACATCTCATACGACTCGGTCTGTTGGTAGGTCTGCCTCACATCTCATAGGACTCTGTCTGTCTGTAGGTCTGCCTCACATCTCATATGACTCGGTCTGTCTGTAGGTCTGCCTCATACCTGTGAAACATGGTGTCTGTCTGTAGGTCTGCCTCATACCTGTGAAACATGGTGTCTGTCTGTAGGTCTGCCTCATACCTGTGAAACATGGTGTCTGTCTGTAGGTCTGCCTCATACCTGTGAAACATGGTGTCTGTCTGTAGGTCTGCCTCATACCTGTGAAACATGGTGTCTGTCTGTAGGTCTGCCTCATACCTGTGAAACATGGTGTCTGTCTGTAGGTCTGCCTCCCATCTCATACGACTGGGTCTGTGTAGGTCTGCATCACATCTCATACGACTCGGTCTGTCTGTAGGTCTGCCTCACATCTCATAGGACTCGGTCTGTCTGAAGGTCTGCCTCACATCTCATACGACTCGGTCTGTCTGTAGGTCTGCCTCCCATCTCATACGACTGGGTCTGTGTAGGTCTGCCTCACATCTCATATGACTGTCTGTCTGTAGGTCTGCCTCACATCTCATACGACTCGGTCTGTCTGTAGGTCTGCCTCACATCTCATACGATTGGGTCTGTCTGTAGGTCTGCCTCACATCTCATACGACTCTCTGTCTGTAGGTCTGCCTCACATCTCATACGACTGGGTCTGTCTGTAGGTCTGCCTCACATCTCATACGACTGGGTCTGTCTGTAGGTCTGCCTCACATCTCATACGACTGGGTCTGTCTGTAGGTCTGCCTCACATCTCATACGACTCTGTCTGTCTGTAGGTCTGCCTCACATCTCATACGACTGGGTCTGTCTGTAGGTCTGCCTCACATCTCATACGACTGGGTCTGTCTGTAGGTCTGCCTCACATCTCATACGACTGGGTCTGTCTGTAGGTCTGCCTCACATCTCATATGACTCTGTCTGTCTGTAGGTCTGCCTCACATCTCATACGACTCGGTCTGTCTGTAGGTCTGCTGCATACCTGTGAAACATGGTGTCTATCTGTCGGTCTGCCTCATACCTGTGAAACATGGTGTCTGTCTGTCGGTCTGCCTCATACCTGTGAAACATGGTGTCTGTCTGTAGGTCTGCCTCATACCTGTGAAACATGGTGTCTGTCTGTAGGTCTGCCTCATACCTGTGAAACATGATGTCTGTCTGTCGGTCTGCCTCATACCTGTGAAACATGGTGTCTGTCTGTAGGTCTGCCTTATACCTGTGAAACATGGTGTCTGTCTGTAGGTCTGCCTTATACCTGTGAAACATGGTGTCTGTCTGTAGGTCTGCCTCATACCTGTGAAACATGGTGTCTGTCTGTAGGTCTGCCTCATACCTGTGAAACATGATGTCTGTCTGTCGGTCTGCCTCATACCTGTGAAACATGGTGTCTGTCTGTCGGTCTGCCTCATACCTGTGAAACATGGTGTCTGTCTGTAGGTCTGCCTCATACCTGTGAAACATGGTGTCTGTCTGTAGGTCTGCCTCATACCTGTGAAACATGGTGTCTGTCTGTAGGTCTGCCTGTACTGGACAGGATGGGATCCTGTCTGATCTAGAGAGACCGGGACGGATACCTATTATAATAGAGTAATACAACCACTATAGTGGAAGAAGTCCAAACAGGAAGCATGTGTCTAAAGGCAGTGAACTTGATTAGAAAATCAGACCTCTCCGGAATGGAAATGTATGTCTCTCCCTTCAGCAAAATATATTTGACCTCAATCCTCTCTGAACGCATGAGGGGAAAAAAACGTGACCCTCCCCGATATCCAAAATAGGAATTAAAACATAATTTAATTTGATAGAGCAGTCTGACTGAGCGGTGGTAGGCAGCAGCAGGCTCGTAAACATTCATTCAAACAGCACTTTCGTGCGTTTTGCCAGCAGCTCGTTGTTTTGCGTCAAGCATTGCGCTGTTTATGACTTCAAGCCTATCAACTCCCGAGATGAGGCTGGTGTAACCGATGTGAAATGGCTAGCTAGTTAGCGGGGTGCGCGCTAATAGCGTTTCAAACATCACTCGCTCTGAGACTTGGAGTGGTTGTTCCCCTTGCTCTGCATGGGTAACGCTGCTTCGAGGGTGGCTGTTGTCGTTGTGTTCCTGGTTCGAGCCCAGGTAGGAAGCTATACTGTTACACTGGCAATACTAAAGTGCCTATAAGAACGTCCAATAGTCAAAGGTATATGAAATACAAATGGTATAGAGGGAAATAGTCCTATAATTCCTAGAATAACTACAACCTAAAACTTCTTACCTGGGAATATTGAAGACTCCTGTTAAAAGAAACCACCAGCTTTCATATGTTCTCATGTTCTGAGCAAGGAACTGAAACGTTAGCTTTCTTACATGGCACATATTGCACTTTTACTTTCTTCTCCAACACTTTGTTTTTGCATTATTTAAACCAAATTGAACATGTTTCATTATTTATTTGAGGCTAAATTGATTTTATTGATGTATATTATATTAAGTTAAAATAAGTGTTCATTCAGTAATTGTAATTATTATTACAAATAAAAAATAAAAAAAACGATTGATTAATCGGTATCGGCTTTTTTTGGTCCTCCAATAATCGGTATCGGCGTTGAAAAATCATAATCGGCCGACCTCTAAAATCTATTATAGTAGTAGCAAGCTATCAAAGTTGACCTTCGGTCCTCCTCGTCTTCGCAATCTCATTCTCAAACTGAACAGAACACAGGCTAGTCCGTCTGTAAAATAATGAGTTTTTTGGACTAGGCCTTCCTAGCCTATATGCCGTGGATCATGTGACTGAGACCACTCTAACTAGCCTATATGCCGTGGATCATGTGACTGAGACCACTCTAACTAGCCTATATGCCGTGGATCATGTGACTGAGACCATTCTAACTAGCCTATAGGTGTTGGATCATGTGACTGAGACCACTCTAACTAGCCTATATGCCGTGGATCATGTGACTGAGACCACTCTAACTAGCCTATAGGTTGTGGATCATGTGACTGAGACCACTCTAACTAGCCTATAGGTTGTGGATCGTGTGACTGAGACCACTCTAACTAGCCTATAGGTTGTGGATCATGTGACTGAGACCACTCTAACTAGCCTATATGCCGTGGATCATGTGACTGAGACCACTCTAACTAGCCTATATGCCGTGGATCATGTGACTGAGACCACTCTAACTAGCCTACATGCCGTGGATCATGTGACTGAGACCACTCTAACTAGCCTATATGCTGTGGATCATGTGACTGAGACCACTAACTAGCCTATAGGTGTTAGATCATGTGACTGAGACCACTCTAACTAGCCTATAGGTGTTGGATCATGTGACTGAGACCACTCTAACTAGCCTATAGGTGTTGGATCATGTGACTGAGACCACTCTAACTAGCCTATAGGTTGTGGATCATGTGACTGAGACCACTCTAACTAGCCTATAGGTTGTGGATCATGTGACTGAGACCACTCTAACTAGCCTATAGACTCACTTGATATTGCCCAGTATGAGAATCAGAGATGAAGGGTGGCGTCATGCACATTGATATATAGCCTCATAAGCAACTAAATATAAAAATAAATAATACTAAACCCTCATCTTGACTAACATTTTAAAAAGCAAAAATTTTCCTCCAGGTACCCATTATGTAAATGTTGACCCATCGCCTATATAGATATTAATCAGCTGACTGTGTGTCCCTACAGACGGTTCTGAGGGGAAGGCTGTGGAGGAGAAGAGGAGGGAGGGCTCTCCTCTGAGGTCATCTTCGTCCAAGGACAGTCCTGGATCCAGCGACCGCAGGTGAGACGCCGTGCCAACCCGAGTGTCAGTCATGTAACAAGAGGTAGTTCAGTGAATAACCTTGTCTGAGCACCAAAGACTTGTGTGAGCTCCCTGAACTAATCAAATCAAATGTATTTATAAAGCCCTTCTTACATCAGCTGATATCTCAAAGTGCTGTACAGAAACCCAGCCTAAAACCCCAAACAGCAAGCAATGCAGGTGTAGAAGCATGGTGGCTAGGAAAAACTCCCTAGAAAGGCCAAAACCTAGGAAGAAACGTAGAGAGGAACCACGCTATGAGGGATGGCCAGTCCTCTGCTGGCTGTGCCGGGTGGAGATTATAACAGAACATGGCCAAGATGTTCAAATGTTCATAAATGACCAGCAGGGTCAAATAATAGTAGCCTATAGTTTGTGAATCATACCTAGGCTTTAGCTCAGGGGGCTAATATGTTGCATAGGTGGTTCAATGAACTACAAGTTGGTGATGGGTAATCTAGCTTGAGCCCAAAGGACTTGGGTTGGGTAGGTAGACGACAGGGTTTAACCTGTAGGTAGACGATAGGGTTTAACCTGTAGGTAGACGATAGGGTTTAACCGGTAGGTAGACGACGGGGTTTAACCGGTAGGTAGACGACGGGGTTTAACCGGTAGGTAGACGACGGGGTTTAACCGGTAGGTAGACGACAGGGTTTAACTGGTAGGTAGACGACGGGGTTTAACTGGTAGGTAGACGACGGGGTTTAACCGGTAGGTAGACGACAGGGTTTAACCTGTAGGTAGACGATGAGGGTTTAACCTGTAGGTAGACGATGAGGGTTTAACCTGTAGGTAGACGACAGGGGTTTAACCGGTAGGTAGACGACAGGGTTTAACCGGTAGGTAGACGACAGGGTTTAACTGGTAGGTAGACGACAGGGTTTAACTGGTAGGTAGACGACAGGGTTTAACTGGTAGGTAGACGACAGGGTTTAACTGGTAGGTAGACGACAGGGTTTAACTGGTAGGTAGACGACAGGGTTTAACTGGTAGGTAGACGACAGGGTTTAACTGGTAGGTAGACGACAGGGTTTAACTGGTAGGTAGACGACAGGGTTTCTAACCTGTAGGTAGACGATGAGGGTTTAACCTGTAGGTAGACGACAGGGTTTAACCGGTAGGTAGACGACAGCGTTTAACTGGTAGGTAGACGACAGGGTTTAACTGGTAGGTAGACGACAGGGTTTAACTGGTAGGTAGACGACAGGGTTTAACCGGTAGGTAGACGACAGGGTTTCTAACCTGTAGGTAGACTACAGGGTTTAACCTGTAGGTAGACGACAGGGTTTAACCGGTAGGTAGACGACAGGGTTTCTAACCTGTAGGTAGACTACAGGGTTTCTAACCTGTAGGTAGACGACAGGGTTTCTAACCTTTAGGTAGACGACAGGGTTTAACTGGTAGGTAGACGACAGGGTTTAACTGGTAGGTAGACGACGGGGGGTTTGATACCCAGTCAGAATAAATGGAAGGATCAGGGTGACTCATAACACAATGTGACACTTTCTTCTCGCTGTCGCCCTCTTGTCTACCCCAGTAAGAAACAAGAACTGCCAGAGCCCCCGAAGACTCCCACCACACCTACAACCCCCACCACCCTAAAGTTCACCTCCTTCCCTCCCACTCCCGTCACCACTGACAGCGTACGCACCAAGTGCCGAGAGCTGCTGGTGGCTGCCCTGCAGACCGACGGTGAGACAGACCCTACCAAGATGGCCGCCATTATTAGCACATTCCAGAGCTGTATATGTTTATACAGCGGCCTTCAGAAAGTATTCACACCCCTTGACTTTCTCCACATTTTGTTGTTGTGTTGCAGCCTGAATTTAAAATGGATGACATTGACATGTTGTGTCACTGGCCTACACACAATACCCCATAATGTCAAAGTGGAATTATGTTTTTAGAATGGTTTACACTTAAATTAAAAATGACTTTGAATGGGTGTCCACATACTTTTGGCCATGTAGTGTAATAAGTTGCATGGACTCACTCTGTGTGCAATAAGAGATTGACATTTATTTTTTGAACGACTACCTCATCTCTGTACCCCACACATACAATAATCCGTAATGTCCCTCAATCAAACAGTGATTATCAAACACAGATTTAATCACAAATGCCAGGGAGGTTTTCCAATGCCTCGTAAAGAAGGGCACCTGTTGGTAAAACAAAGCAGACACTGAATATCCCTTTTGAGCATGGTGAAGTTATTCATTACACTTTGTATGCATTATCAATACACCCAGTCAATACAAAGACACAAGCGTCCTTCCTAACTTGGCTGCCGGAGAGGAAGGAAACCGCTCAGAGATTTCACCATGAGGCCAATGGTGACTTTAAAAACCGTTACAGAGTTGAATTGTAGTTAGTCTGCAATACTAACCTAAATGACAGTGAAAAGAAGGAAGCCTGTACAGAATAAAAATATCCAAAACTTGCATTCTGTTTGCAATAAGGTAGAAAGTAAAACTGAAAAAAATGTGGCAAAGAAATTA
Organism: Oncorhynchus mykiss; assembly: GCF_013265735.2. Taxonomy (NCBI): domain Eukaryota; kingdom Metazoa; phylum Chordata; class Actinopteri; order Salmoniformes; family Salmonidae; genus Oncorhynchus; species Oncorhynchus mykiss. Next base: position 74,318,940 of record NC_048573.1, read on the forward strand.
TCTTTATGTCCTGAATAGAAAGTTGTTTGGAGCAAATACAACACATCACTGAGTACCACTCTTCATAGTTTCAAGCATGGTGGTGGCTGCATCATGTTATGGGTATTCATTTTTTTCATTTCACTAGTTTGGACTATTTTGTGTATGTCCATTACATGGAATCCAATTAAAAATCAATTTAAATTACAGGTTGTAATGCAACAAAATAGGAAAAACGCCCAAGGGGGATGAATACTTTTGCAAGGCACTGTAGGCCAGTTAAATGTTGAGATACCCCTCTTCCCGAGGTGTAAATGTTGTTGTGTAATAATATTTTACTGTAACAGTGATTCAGTAGATATTGCGACACCCATTTAACTCAAATGGTGCAAAATAATGCCGTAGGGACGGTGGTCAACATAAGGTCATGTAACACTATATTGAAAGCTCTGATATTTACAATAGTAAGAACGTTAGGATATCTTAATGCATCTAGGAAATATAGACCTGTAAACAGTTCATTCAGGAAGTATTCAGACCCCTTCCCTTCATCCACATTTTGCTACGTCATGGCTTTATTCTAAAATGGTTTTAATATTTTTTTCCCCCCTCATCAATCTACACACAATACCCCATAATGACATCACAATACCCTATAATGACATCACAATACCCCATAATGACATCACAATACCCCATAATGACATCACAATACCCCATAATGACATCACAATACCCCATAATGACATCACAATACCCCATAATGACAAAGCGAAGAAATGTATTACAAATATAAAACAGAAGTACCTTTACATCATGATGATTTGGCCGATATTGAGTGTGGGTGATTATGGACTGGGGCCACGGCCAGCAGGCGAAGTGGAGAGTGAAGGGGTCCTCAGATTACTTAGAGGCCAGTTAAAGTGTACTCCTAGACTGTGACTAAGACGTGTTGGTGGTTGTGGGGTACATAGTACAACTCCACACATGTACATCGGAAGATGATGCCTGGGCTTCGATGGACAGTAAAATAGGTGGATCAAGCATGATTTGTCCTTATAGGGATGTTGGGGTTACTGCACAGACCAATGCATTACAGACTGGATCAGGTTGAGACATGTAGGTATTACAGACTGGGTCAGGGTCAGGTTGAGACATGTAGGTATTACAGACTGGGTCAGGTTGATACATGTAGGTATTACAGACTGGGTCAGGGACAGGTTGATACATGTAGGTATTACAGACTGGGTCAGGTTGAGACATGTAGGTATTGCAGACTGGGTCAGGTTGATACATGTAGGTATTACAGACTGGGTCAGGGACAGGTTGATACATGTAGGTATTACAGACTGGGTCAGGGAGCGGTTGAGACATGTAGGTATTACAGACTGGGTCAGGTTGAGACATGTAGGTATTACAGACGGGGTCAGGTTGAGACATGTAGGTATTACAGACTGGGTCAGGTTGATACATGTAGGTATTACAGACTGGGTCAGGTTGATACATGTGGGTATTACAGACTGGGTCAGGGTCAGGTTGAGACATGTAGGTATTACAGACTGGGTCAGGTTGAGACATGTAGGTATTACAGACTGGGTCAGGTTGAGACATGTAGGTATTACAGACTGGGTCAGGTTGATACATGTAGGTATTACAGACTGGGTCAGGTTGAGACATGTAGGTGTTACAGACTGGGTCAGGGACAGGTTGAGACATGTAGGTATTACAGACTGGGTCAGGTTGAGACATGTAGGTATTACAGACTGGGTCAGGTTGAGACATGTAGGTATTACAGACTGGGTCAGGTTGATACATGTAGGTATTACAGACTGGGTCAGGTTGAGACATGTAGGTATTACAGACTGGGTCAGGTTGATACATGTAGGTATTACAGACTGGGTCAGGTTGAGACATGTAGGTATTACAGACTGGGTCAGGTTGAGACATGTAGGTATTACAGACTGGGTCAGGTTGAGACATGTAGGTATTACAGACTGGGACAGGTTGAGACGTGGGTATTACAGACTGGGTCAGGTTGAGACATGTAGGTATTACAGACTGGGTCAGGTTGAGACATGTAGGTATTACAGACTGGGTCAGGTTGATACATGTAGGTATTACAGACTGGGTCAGGTTGAGACATGTAGGTATTACAGACTGGGTCAGGTTGAGACATGTAGGTATTACAGACTGGGTCAGGTTGAGACATGTAGGTATTACAGACTGGGTCAGGTTGAGACATGTAGGTATTACAGACTGGGTCAGGTTGAGACATGTAGGTATTACAGACTGGGACAGGTTGAGACGTGGGTATTACAGACTGGGTCAGGTTGAGACATGTAGGTATTACAGACTGGGTCAGGTTGAGACATGTAGGTATTACAGACTGGGTCAGGTTGAGACATGTAGGTATTACAGACTGGGTCAGGTTGAGACATGTAGGTATTACAGACTGGGTCAGGTTGAGACATGTAGGTATTACAGACTGGGTCAGGTTGATACATGTAGGTATTACAGACTGGGTCAGGTTGAGACATGTAGGTATTACAGACTGGGTCAGGTTGAGACATGTAGATATTACAGACTGGGTCAGGTTGAGACATGTAGGTATTACAGACTGGGACAGGTTGAGACGTGGGTATTACAGACTGGGTCAGGTTGAGACATGTAGGTATTACAGACTGGGTCAGGTTGAGACATGTAGGTATTACAGACTGGGTCAGGTTGAGACATGTAGGTATTACAGACTGGGTCAGGTTGAGACATGTAGGTATTACAGACTGGGTCAGGTTGATACATGTAGGTATTACAGACTGGGTCAGGTTGAGACATGTAGGTATTACAGACTGGGTCAGGTTGAGACATGTAGATATTACAGACTGGGTCAGGTTGAGACATGTAGGTATTACAGACTGGGACAGGTTGAGACGTGGGTATTACAGACTGGGTCAGGTTGAGACATGTAGGTATTACAGACTGGGTCAGGTTGAGACATGTAGGTATTACAGACTGGGTCAGGTTGAGACATGTAGGTATTACAGACTGGGTCAGGTTGATACATGTAGGTATTACAGACTGGGTCAGGTTGAGACATGTAGGTATTACAGACTGGGTCAGGTTGATACATGTAGGTATTACAGACTGGGTCAGGTTGAGACATGTAGGTATTACAGACTGGGTCAGGTTGAGACATGTAGGTATTACAGACTGGGTCAGGTTGATACATGTAGGTATTACAGACTGGGTCAGGTTGAGACATGTAGGTATTACAGACTGGGTCAGGTTGAGACATGTAGGTATTACAGACTGGGACAGGTTGAGACGTGGGTATTACAGACTGGGTCAGGTTGAGACATGTAGGTATTACAGACTGGGACAGGTTGAGACGTGGGTATTACAGACTGGGTCAGGTTGAGACATGTAGGTATTACAGACTGGGTCAGGTTGAGACATGTAGGTATTACAGACTGGGTCAGGTTGAGACATGTAGGTATTACAGACTGGGTCAGGTTGAGACATGTAGGTATTACAGACTGGGTCAGGTTGAGACATGTAGGTATTACAGACTGGGTCAGGTTGATACATGTAGGTATTACAGACTGGGTCAGGTTGAGACATGTAGGTATTACAGACTGGGTCAGGTTGAGACATGTAGGTATTACAGACTGGGTCAGGTTGATACATGTAGGTATTACAGACTGGGTCAGGTTGAGACATGTAGGTATTACAGACTGGGTCAGGGTGAGGTTGATACATGACAGTGAAGACACTTGCCAGCCGGTCAGCGTTATGCTCTGAGTCTGTAGCGTTGTGTTCTTAATGTGTTGTATACTCAGCGTATACAGATGACTAAACCGCTTTTTAATGGTAATTTGGCAGCCATATTGGATTTTGGAGGCCATAATGGATTTGGAGTCAAATCTACGGGGGGGGGGGGGGGGGGGGGGGTTGGCCTAACATAATTGCAAGAGTAGGGGATAAACATATAAAATCCACATTAGGAACTTTTGTCTGAAAAAATTTTTCACTTTTAAGTGTCTGAGCCCACTTGCCTTAGAGCCGATTATAATAACAACAACAACAACAACAAATACAATGTAACTGTATGCATTTATGTCATGCAGCACTGAGTGAAAGCAACTTTTGGAAAGTTGTCTATTGAACAGCTCCCAAAAAAAAGCGATGTCTACATTTATCACAAACATTCATAGTTGATATTTCCGACCTACTTTCATCTGTGTTTGACGGGTCTCTGTTTACATTTAAGACGCGTTAAGATATCCTAATGTTGGTTGTTTGTGTATGAATGACGACTTGTATTCCACATTTGATCTCTAACATCACAACTTGCAATATTGGGTTTACATGACCTTATGACCCCCTTCAGCCATACATGATTATTCTGCACTTTTTAAGTTAAAGAATGTGTCACAATCTATCAACTTAACCACTTTTATTGTGAAATATTTTTTATACAACCATTTTAATATAAGGGAGACCTTGGATAGAGGGGTAACCATGGTAGTGTTTTGTTCTACCTCGAGTAACGGTATCTCAATCTAAAAGCCCCTTTTTTTGAGGATTGACCAATAGCTGACCACTCTGTTTGATATTCCAGATGACTACAAGCCCATTGGAGCAGACACTGACAATTTGGCTGCTCAGATTGAGGACTAGCCCCTTTTTTTGAGGATTGACCAATAGCTGACCACTCTGTTTGATATTCCAGATGACTACAAGCCCATTGGAGCAGACACTGACAATTTGGCTGCTCAGATTGAGGACTATATCCTTTCCACCTGTGATCTTGTGGTGTGGTGAGGACCAGACGCATTGTAATAGTGTGAGGACAGAGTTGTTCTTGTTGTCGTTCTGTTTCTGGTGGTGTGGTGAGGACCAGACGCATTGTAATAGTGTGAGGACAGAGTTGATCTTGTTGTCGTTCTGTTTCTGGTGGTGTGGTGAGGACCAGACGCATTGTAATAGTGTGAGGACAGAGTTGTTCTTGTTGTCGTTCTGTTTCTGGTGGTGTGGTGAGGACCAGACGCATTGTAATAGTGTGAGGACAGAGTTGTTCTTGTTGTCGTTCTGTTTCTGGTGGTGTGGTGAGGACCAGCCGCATTGTAATAGTGTGAGGACAGAGTTGTTCTTGTTGTCGTTCTGTTTCTGGTGGTGTGGTGAGGACCAGACGCATTGTAATAGTGTGAGGACAGAGTTGTTCTTGTTGTCGTTCTGTTTCTGGTGGTGTGGTGAGGACCAGACGCATTGTAATAGTGTGAGGACAGAGTTGTTCTTGTTGTCGTTCTGTTTCTGGTGGTGTGGTGAGGACCAGACGCATTGTAATAGTGTGAGGACAGAGTTGTTCTTGTTGTCGTTCTGTTTCTGGTGGTGTGGTGAGGACCAGACGCATTGTAATAGTGTGAGGACAGAGTTGTTCTTGTTGTCGTTCTGTTTCTGGTGGTGTGGTGAGGACCAGACGCATTGTAATAGTGTGAGGACAGAGTTGTTCTTGTTTTCGTTCTGTTTCTGGTGGTGTGGTGAGGACCAGACGCATTGTAATAGTGTGAGGACAGAGTTGTTCTTGTTGTCGTTCTGTTTCTGGTGGTGTGGTGAGGACCAGACGCATTGTAATAGTGTGAGGACAGAGTTGATCTTGTTGTCGTTCTGTTTCTGGTGGTGTGGTGAGGACCAGACGCATTGTAATAGTGTGAGGACAGAGTTGTTCTTGTTGTCGTTCTGTTTCTGGTGGTGTGGTGAGGACCAGACGCATTGTAATAGTGTGAGGACAGAGTTGTTCTTGTTGTCGTTCTGTTTCTGGTGGTGTGGTGAGGACCAGACGCATTGTAATAGTGTGAGGACAGAGTTGTTCTTGTTGTCGTTCTGTTTCTGGTGGTGTGGTGAGGACCAGACGCATTGTAATAGTGTGAGGACAGAGTTGTTCTTGTTGTCGTTCTGTTTCTGGTGGTGTGGTGAGGACCAGACGCATTGTAATAGTGTGAGGACAGAGTTGTTCTTGTTGTCGTTCTGTTTCTGGTGGTGTGGTGAGGACCAGACGCATTGTAATAGTGTGAGGACAGAGTTGTTCTTGTTGTCGTTCTGTTTCTGGTGGTGTGGTGAGGACCAGACGCATTGTAATAGTGTGAGGACAGAGTTGTTCTTGTTGTCGTTCTGTTTCTGGTGGTGTGGTGAGGACCAGACGCATTGTAATAGTGTGAGGACAGAGTTGTTCTTGTTGTCGTTCTGTTTCTGGTGGTGTGGTGAGGACCAGACGCATTGTAATAGTGTGATGACAGAGTTGTTCTTGTTGTCGTTCTGTTTCTGGTGGTGTGGTGAGGACCAGACGCATTGTAATAGTGTGAGGACAGAGTTGTTCTTGTTGTCGTTCTGTTTCTGGTGGTGTGGTGAGGATCAGACGCATTGTAATAGTGTGAGGACAGAGTTGTTCTTGTTGTCGTTCTGTTTCTGGTGGTGTGGTGAGGACCAGACGCATTGTAATAGTGTGAGGACAGAGTTGTTCTTGTTGTCGTTCTGTTTCTGGTGGTGTGGTGAGGACCAGACGCATTGTAATAGTGTGAGGACAGAGTTGTTCTTGTTGTCGTTCTGTTTCTGGTGGTGTGGTGAGGACCAGACGCATTGTAATAGTGTGAGGACAGAGTTGTTCTTGTTGTCGTTCTGTTTCTGGTGGTGTGGTGAGGACCAGACGCATTGTAATAGTGTGAGGACAGAGTTGTTCTTGTTGTCGTTCTGTTTCTGGTGGTGTGGTGAGGACCAGACGCATTGTAATAGTGTGAGGACAGAGTTGTTCTTGTTGTCGTTCTGTTTCTGGTGGTGTGGTGAGGACCAGACGCATTGTAATAGTGTGAGGACAGAGTTGTTCTTGTTGTCGTTCTGTTTCTGGTGGTGTGGTGAGGACCAGACGCATTGTAATAGTGTGAGGACAAAGTTGTTCTTGTTGTCGTTCTGTTTCTGGTTCTCCTTCACTCTCCCTGCTTCACGTATCTACCAGGAGTTTAAGTCTACAGACCAGAAGTACAAGTCCAGACTGAGGAGCCGTATCTCCAACCTGAAGGACCAGAAGAACCCGGACCTCAGACGCAACGTCCTCGCTGGAAACATCTCTGCTGACCGTATCGCTAACATGGCCGCTGAGGTAAGTGGGGGGGAGCGTGGGGGGGAAGGTGTGTGTGGGGTGGGGTGGGGGTGTGTGTGTGGGGGGGGGGGGGGGGGGGAGCGTGGGCCGGAGGTGTGTGTGTGGGGACCGTGGGGTGGGGTGGGGGTGTGTGTGGGGGGGAGTGTGTGTAGTGTGAGAGAGAGGTGTCTATGTATTTCGTGTTCTAATAGTAAGGCATCGTGCTTCAGTTCAGCTGGTGTCTAACCAAACTAGTGAGCTCGCATAATCCCTTAAAAGACCCCTTCGCTTGAAAAACAGAGACGTCGTAGCCAGAATAATCTAAGATAACTACATTTGTACATCTAACAGAGATGTTTGGTGCAGTATTTCTCAATGGATTGTTTTTGACATGAAAGCGAGTCGTCTCTCGTTGAATTACAACAAAAAACTCCATTGTAGAATACCCTTACTGTTGACCAATCACAGAACGAAGGGGGCGTGGACTTCAGCTACCGACTTCGGCTTTCCTTTCCTCTTTTTTTCTTTCCGGAACAGTCAGAGGAAAAAAAAATAAAAAATGCGAAGCATTCGGACGCCTTGTGACAGGCGTTTCGAAATATAAGGGTTTTACTGTAAAACTGTGTGGTTTGCGTGCGCTTCATCTCTGACGCTGAGACCGTCCTGTAAAAGGTTCTGTCTGTGTGTGACCCAACAGGAGATGGCGAGCGCGGAGCTGAAAGAGATGAGGAAGACTTTGACCAAGGACGCCATCAGAGAGCACCAGCTGTCTAAAGTGGGCGGGACCGAGACGGACATGTTTCAATGTGGCAAATGCAGGGGCAAGAACTGCACCTACACACAGGTACTGACATAGTGAACTGCACCTCTACAGGTACCGATATAGTGAACTGGACCTATACACAGGTACTGACATAGTGAACTGGACCTCTACACACAGGTACTGACATAGTGAACTGGACCTCTACACACAGGTACTGACATAGTGAACTGGACCTCTACACACAGGTACTGACATAGTGAACTGGACCTCTACAGGTACTGACATAGTGAACTGGACCTCTACAGGTACTGGCATAGTGAACTGGACCTCTACCTGTATGCCAGTACCTGTAGAGGTCCAGTTCACTATGTCAGTACCTGTAGAGGTCCAGTTCACTATGTCAGTACCTGTGTGTAGAGGTCCAGTTCACTATGTCAGTACCTGTGTGTAGAGGTCCAGTTCACTATGTTCACTAAACAGGTACTGAACAGGTACTGACATAGTTCACTAAACAGGTACTGACATAGTGAACTGGACCTCTACACACAGGTACTGACATAGTGAACTGGACCTATACAGGTACTGACATAGTGAACTGGACCTCTACAGGTACTGACATAGTGAACTGGACCTCTACACACAGGTACTGACATAGTGAACTGGACCTCTACACACAGGTACTGACATAGTGAACTGGACCTCTACACACAGGTACTGACATAGTGAACTGGACCTCTACAGGTACTGACATAGTGAACTGGACCTCTACAGGTACTGACATAGTGAACTGGACCTCTACACACAGGTACTGACATAGTGAACTGGACCTCTACACACAGGTACTGACATAGTGAACTGGACCTATACAGGTACTGACATAGTGAACTGGACCTATACAGGTACTGACATAGTGAACTGGACCTCTACAGGTACTGACATAGTGAACTGGACCTCTACACACAGGTACTGACATAGTGAACTGGACCTCTACACACAGGTACTGACATAGTGAACTGGACCTCTACAGGTACTGACATAGTGAACTGGACCTCTACAGGTACTGACATAGTGAACTGGACCTCTACAGGTACTGACATAGTGAACTGGACCTCTACACACAGGTACTGACATAGTGAACTGGACCTCTACACACAGGTACTGACATAGTGAACTGGACCTCTACAGGTACTGACATAGTGAACTGGACCTCTACACACAGGTACTGACATAGTGAACTGGACCTCTACACACAGGTACTGACATAGTGAACTGGACCTATACAGGTACTGACATAGTGAACTGGACCTCTACAGGTACTGACATAGTGAACTGGACCTCTACACACAGGTACTGACATAGTGAACTGGACCTCTACACACAGGTACTGACATAGTGAACTGGACCTCTACAGGTACTGACATAGTGAACTGGACCTCTACAGGTACTGACATAGTGAACTGGACCTCTACACACAGGTACTGACATAGTGAACTGGACCTCTACACACAGGTACTGACATAGTGAACTGGACCTCTACAGGTACTGACATAGTGAACTGGACCTCTACAGGTACTGACATAGTGAACTGGACCTCTACACACAGGTACTGACATAGTGAACTGGACCTCTACACACAGGTACTGACATAGTGAACTGGACCTCTACACACTTTACTATAAAGGCCTGATTGGAGTGCTGCAGAGATGGTTGTCCTTCTGGAAGGTTCCCCCATCTCCACAGAGGAACTCTGGAGCTCTGTCAGAGTGACCATCAGGTTCATGGTTACCACCCTGACCAAGGCCCTTCTCCCCCGATTGCTCAGTTTGGCCGGGCGGCCAGCTCTAGGAAGAGTTTTGGTGGTTCCTTCTTCCATTGAAGAACGATGGAGACCACTGTGTTCTTGGGGACCTTCAATGCTGCAGAAATGGTTTGGTACCCTTCCCCAGATCTGTGTATCGACACAATTCTGCCTCAGAGCTCTAGGGACAATTTCTTGGACCTAATGGCTCAGACCTTATATAGACAGGTGTGCGCCTTTCCAAATCATGTCCAATCAATTGAATTTGAGACAGGTGAACTCCAATCAAGTTGTAGAAACATCTCAAGGATGATCAATGGAAACAGGATGAACATGAGCTCAAGTTACAGTCTCTTAGCAAAGGGTCTGAATACTTATGTAAATAAGGCATTTACATTATTTTTTTTAAAGAAATTAGCAAACATTTCTAAAAACCTGTTTTTGCTTTGTCATTATGGGGTATTGGGTGTAGATTGATTTTATTTTTATTTTACCATTATTTAACTAGGCAAGTCAGTTAAATAACAAATTCTTATTTTCAATGACGGCCTAGGAACAGTGGGTTAACTGCCTGTTCAGTATGCACTTTTACCAAATAGGGCTATCTTCTGTAAAGCACCCCTACCTTGTCACGACACAACTGATTGGCTCACACACATTTAAGAAGGAAAGAAATTCCACAAATGAACTTTTAGCAAGGCACACCTCTTAATTGAAATGCATTCCAGGTGACTACCTTTATGAAGCTGGTTGAGAGAATGTCAAGAGTGTGCAAAACTGTCATCAAGGCAAAGGATGGCTACTTTGAAGAATTCAAAATATTTTTAGATTTTTTTTAACCGTTTTTTGGTTACTACATGACTCCATATGTGTCATTACATAGTTTTGATGTCTTCACTATTATTTCACTGTAACGGTTCTCTTTTGGTGAAGGAGAGGCGGACCAAAACGCAGCGTGGTGGTTATTCATGTTTTTTAATAAAAACACTAGACATGAATAAACTAACAAAAACAATAAACGTGGAAAACCAAAAACAGCCCTATCTGGTGCAAAACACAGAGACAGGAACAATCACCCACAAACACACAGTGAAACCCAGGCTACCTAAATATGGTTCCCAATCAGAGACAATGACTAACACCTGCCTCTGATTGAGAACCATATCAGGGGCCAGACATAGAAATAGACAAACAAGACATCCAACATAGAATGCCCACTCAGATCACACCCTGACCAACCAAAACATAGAAACATACAAAGCAAACGATGGTCAGGGTGTGACATTTACAATGTAGAAAATAGTAAAAATAAAGAAAACCATTGAATGAGAATGTGTGTCCAAACTTTTGACTGGTACTGTATTTATATATATTTATTTTGGGGTGAAAAATGACTGTAAAATCATCAGAAATATGTGATCATGTCTCAATGTAATTTAATGTAAGGTTATTTTCAAATACAATCTCTTTTTTAGACTTAGTTGTAATCCATTTGTAGTGTACACATTATTATCATTATGCCCCGTGCCCCTGAACATCCGCTCCGACAAAAATCTTCCCACGGCTGAATTGAGTTGCCTACCCCTGCTGTACACGCTGTCGTTCTCTTGTGTTTTCTAGGTGCAGACGCGCAGTGCTGACGAACCCATGACTACATTCGTACTGTGCAACGGCTGTGGCAATCGCTGGAAGGTAGGCTGTGTATCCTGCTCCCTAGTTATAGACACTACCCTGCTCCCTAGTTATAGACACTACCCTGCTCCCTAGTTATAGACACTACCCTAGTTATATACACTACCCTAGTTATATACACTACCCTAGTTATATACACTACCCTGCTCCCTAGTTATAGACACTACCCTAGTTATATACACTACCCTAGTTATATACACTACCCTAGTTATATACACTACCCTGCTCCCTAGTTATATACACTACCCTGCTCCCTAGTTATAGACACTACCCTAGTTATAGACACTACCCTAGTTATAGACACTACCCTAGTTATATACACTACCCTAGTTATATACACTACCCTGCTCCCTAGTTATATACACTACCCTGCTCCCTAGATATATACACTACCCTGCTCCGTAGTTATAGACACTACCCTGCTCCCTAGTTATAGACACTACCCTGCTCCCTAGTTATACACACTACCCTGCTCCCTAGTTATAGACACTACCCTGCTCCCTAGTTATATACACTACCCTGCTCCCTAGTTATGTACACTACCCTGCTCCCTAGTTATAGACACTACCCTGCTCCCTAGTTATAGACACTACCCTGCTCCCTAGTTATAGACACTACCCTGCTCCCTAGTTATAGACACTACCCTGCTCCCTAGTTATAGACACTACCCTGCTCCCTAGTTATAGACACTACCCTGCTCCCTAGTTATACACACTACCCTGCTCCCTAGTTATAGACACTACCCTGCTCCCTAGTTATAGACACTACCCTGCTCCCTAGATATATACACTACCCTGCTCCCTAGTTATGTACACTACCCTGCTCCCTAGTTATAGACACTACCCTGCTCCCTAGTTATATACACTACCCTGCTCCCTAGTTATAGACACTACCCTGCTCCCTAGTTATAGACACTACCCTGCTCCCTAGTTATATACACTACCCTGCTCCCTAGTTATATACACTACCCTGCTCCCTAGTTATATACACTACCCTGCTCCCTAGTTATAGACACTACCCTGCTCCCTAGTTATATACACTACCCTGCTCCCTAGTTATAGACACTACCTTGCTCCCTAGTTATAGACACTACCCTGCTCCCTAGTTATAGACACTACCCTGCTCCCTAGTTATAGACACTACCCTGCTCCCTAGTTATAGACACTACCCTGCTCCCTAGTTATAGACACTACCCTGCTCCCTAGTTATATACACTACCCTGCTCCCTAGTTATAGACACTACCCTGCTCCCTAGTTATAGACACTACCCTAGTTATATACACTACCCTAGTTATATACACTACCCTAGTTATATACACTACCCTGCTCCCTAGTTATAGACACTACCCTAGTTATATACACTACCCTAGTTATATACACTACCCTAGTTATATACACTACCCTGCTCCCTAGTTATATACACTACCCTGCTCCCTAGTTATAGACACTACCCTAGTTATAGACACTACCCTAGTTATAGACACTACCCTAGTTATATACACTACCCTAGTTATATACACTACCCTGCTCCCTAGTTATATACACTACCCTGCTCCCTAGATATATACACTACCCTGCTCCGTAGTTATAGACACTACCCTGCTCCCTAGTTATAGACACTACCCTGCTCCCTAGTTATACACACTACCCTGCTCCCTAGTTATAGACACTACCCTGCTCCCTAGTTATATACACTACCCTGCTCCCTAGTTATGTACACTACCCTGCTCCCTAGTTATAGACACTACCCTGCTCCCTAGTTATAGACACTACCCTGCTCCCTAGTTATAGACACTACCCTGCTCCCTAGTTATAGACACTACCCTGCTCCCTAGTTATAGACACTACCCTGCTCCCTAGTTATAGACACTACCCTGCTCCCTAGTTATAGACACTACCCTGCTCCCTAGTTATACACACTACCCTGCTCCCTAGTTATAGACACTACCCTGCTCCCTAGTTATATACACTACCCTGCTCCCTAGTTATATACACTACCCTGCTCCCTAGTTATAGACACTACCCTGCTCCCTAGTTATATACACTACCCTGCTCCCTAGTTATAGACACTACCTTGCTCCCTAGTTATAGACACTACCCTGCTCCCTAGTTATAGACACTACCCTGCTCCCTAGTTATAGACACTACCCTGCTCCCTAGTTATAGACACTACCCTGCTCCCTAGTTATAGACACTACCCTGCTCCCTAGTTATATACACTACCCTGCTCCCTAGTTATAGACACTACCCTGCTCCCTAGTTATAGACACTACCCTAGTTATATACACTACCCTAGTTATATACACTACCCTAGTTATATACACTACCCTGCTCCCTAGTTATAGACACTACCCTAGTTATATACACTACCCTAGTTATATACACTACCCTAGTTATATACACTACCCTGCTCCCTAGTTATATACACTACCCTGCTCCCTAGTTATAGACACTACCCTAGTTATAGACACTACCCTAGTTATAGACACTACCCTAGTTATATACACTACCCTAGTTATATACACTACCCTGCTCCCTAGTTATATACACTACCCTGCTCCCTAGATATATACACTACCCTGCTCCGTAGTTATAGACACTACCCTGCTCCCTAGTTATAGACACTACCCTGCTCCCTAGTTATACACACTACCCTGCTCCCTAGTTATAGACACTACCCTGCTCCCTAGTTATATACACTACCCTGCTCCCTAGTTATGTACACTACCCTGCTCCCTAGTTATAGACACTACCCTGCTCCCTAGTTATAGACACTACCCTGCTCCCTAGTTATAGACACTACCCTGCTCCCTAGTTATAGACACTACCCTGCTCCCTAGTTATAGACACTACCCTGCTCCCTAGTTATAGACACTACCCTGCTCCCTAGTTATACACACTACCCTGCTCCCTAGTTATAGACACTACCCTGCTCCCTAGTTATAGACACTACCCTGCTCCCTAGATATATACACTACCCTGCTCCCTAGTTATGTACACTACCCTGCTCCCTAGTTATAGACACTACCCTGCTCCCTAGTTATATACACTACCCTGCTCCCTAGTTATAGACACTACCCTGCTCCCTAGTTATAGACACTACCCTGCTCCCTAGTTATAGACACTACCCTGCTCCCTAGTTATATACACTACCCTGCTCCCTAGTTATAGACACTACCCTGCTCCCTAGTTATAGACACTACCCTAGTTATATACACTACCCTAGTTATATACACTACCCTAGTTATATACACTACCCTGCTCCCTAGTTATAGACACTACCCTAGTTATATACACTACCCTAGTTATATACACTACCCTAGTTATATACACTACCCTGCTCCCTAGTTATATACACTACCCTGCTCCCTAGTTATAGACACTACCCTAGTTATAGACACTACCCTAGTTATAGACACTACCCTAGTTATATACACTACCCTAGTTATATACACTACCCTGCTCCCTAGTTATATACACTACCCTGCTCCCTAGATATATACACTACCCTGCTCCCTAGTTATATACACTACCCTGCTCCCTAGATATATACACTACCCTGCTCCCTAGTTATATACACTACCCTGCTCCCTAGATATATACACTACCCTGCTCCCTAGTTATATACACTACCCTGCTCCCTAGTTATAGACACTACCCTGCTCCCTAGTTATATACACTACCCTGCTCCCTAGTTATAGACACTACCCTGCTCCCTAGTTATAGACAGTACCCTGCTCCCTAGTTATAGACACTACCCTGCTCCCTAGTTATAGACACTACCCTGCTCCCTAGATATATACACTACCCTGCTCCCTAGTTATATACACAACCCTGCTCCCTAGTTATATACACTACCCTGCTCCCTAGTTATATACACTACCCTGCTCCCTAGTTATAGACAGTACCCTGCTCCCTAGTTATAGACACTACCCTGCTCCCTAGTTATAGACACTACCCTGCTCCCTAGTTATAGACACTACCCTGCTCCCTAGTTATAGACACTACCCTGCTCCCTAGTTATAGACACTACCCTGCTCCCTAGTTATACACACTACCCTGCTCCCTAGTTATAGACACTACCCTGCTCCCTAGTTATATACACTACCCTGCTCCCTAGTTATATACACTACCCTGCTCCCTAGTTATAGACACTACCCTGCTCCCTAGTTATATACACTACCCTGCTCCCTAGTTATAGACACTACCTTGCTCCCTAGTTATAGACACTACCCTGCTCCCTAGTTATAGACACTACCCTGCTCCCTAGTTATAGACACTACCCTGCTCCCTAGTTATAGACACTACCCTGCTCCCTAGTTATAGACACTACCCTGCTCCCTAGTTATATACACTACCCTGCTCCCTAGTTATAGACACTACCCTGCTCCCTAGTTATAGACACTACCCTAGTTATATACACTACCCTAGTTATATACACTACCCTAGTTATATACACTACCCTGCTCCCTAGTTATAGACACTACCCTAGTTATATACACTACCCTAGTTATATACACTACCCTAGTTATATACACTACCCTGCTCCCTAGTTATATACACTACCCTGCTCCCTAGTTATAGACACTACCCTAGTTATAGACACTACCCTAGTTATAGACACTACCCTAGTTATATACACTACCCTAGTTATATACACTACCCTGCTCCCTAGTTATATACACTACCCTGCTCCCTAGATATATACACTACCCTGCTCCGTAGTTATAGACACTACCCTGCTCCCTAGTTATAGACACTACCCTGCTCCCTAGTTATAGACACTACCCTGCTCCCTAGATATATACACTACCATGCTCCCTAGTTATATACACTACCCTGCTCCCTAGTTATATACACTACCCTGCTCCCTAGTTATAGACACTACCCTGCTCCCTAGTTATATACACTACCCTGCTCCCTAGTTATATACACTACCCTGCTCCCTAGTTATATACACTACCCTGCTCCCTAGTTATATACACTACCCTGCTCCCTAGTTATATACACTACCCTGCTCCCTAGTTATAGACACTACCCTGCTCCCTAGTTATAGACACTACCCTGCTCCCTAGTTATAGACACTACCCTGCTCCCTAGTTATAGACACTACCCTGCTCCCTAGTTATAGACACTACCCTGCTCCCTAGTTATAGACACTACCCTGCTCCCTAGTTATAGACACTACCCTGCTCCCTAGTTATAGACACTACCCTGCTCCCTAGTTATAGACAGTACCCTGCTCCCTAGTTATAGACACTACCCTGCTCCCTAGTTACAGACACTACCCTGCTCCCTAGTTATAGACACTACCCTGCTCCCTAGATATATACACTACCGTGCTCCCTAGTTATATACACTACCCTGCTCCCTAGTTATATACACTACCCTGCTCCCTAGTTATATACACTACCCTGCTCCCTAGTTATACACACTACCCTGCTCCCTAGTTATAGACACTACCCTGCTCCCTAGTTATAGACACTACCCTGCTCCCTAGATATATACACTACCCTGCTCCCTAGTTATAGACACTACCCTGCTCCCTAGTTATACACACTACCCTGCTCCCTAGTTATACACACTACCCTGCTCCCTAGTTATAGACACTACCCTGCTCCCTAGTTATAGACACTACCCTGCTCCCTAGTTATAGACACTACCCTGCTCCCTAGTTATATACACTACCCTGCTCCCTAGTTATAGACACTACCCTGCTCCCTAGTTATAGACACTACCCTGCTCCCTAGTTATAGACACTACCCTGCTCCCTAGATATATACACTACCATGCTCCCTAGTTATATACACTACCCTGCTCCCTAGTTATATACACTACCCTGCTCCCTAGTTATAGACACTACCCTGCTCCCTAGTTATATACACTACCCTGCTCCCTAGTTATATACACTACCCTGCTCCCTAGTTATATACACTACCCTGCTCCCTAGTTATATACACTACCCTGCTCCCTAGTTATATACACTACCCTGCTCCCTAGTTATAGACACTACCCTGCTCCCTAGTTATATACACTACCCTGCTCCTTAGATTTATACACTACCCTGCTCCCTAGTTATATACACTACCCTGCTCCCTAGTTATATACACTACCCTGCTCCCTAGATATATACACTACCCTGCAATCTAGATATATACACTACCCTGCTCCCTAGTTATACACACTACCCTGCTCCCTAGTTATATACACTACCCTGCTCCCTAGTTATATACACTACCCTGCTCCCTAGATATATACACTACCCTGCAATCTAGATATATACACTACCCTGCTCCCTAGTTATAGACACTACCCTGCTCCCTAGTTATATACACTACCCTGCTCCCTAGTTATATACACTACCCTGCTCCCTAGTTATACACACTACCCTGCTCCCTAGTTATAGACACTACCCTGCTCCCTAGTTATAGACACTACCCTGCTCCCTAGATATATACACTACCCTGCTCCCTAGTTATAGACACTACCCTGCTCCCTAGTTATACACACTACCCTGCTCCCTAGTTATACACACTACCCTGCTCCCTAGTTATAGACACTACCCTGCTCCCTAGTTATATACACTACCCTGCTCCCTAGTTATAGACACTACCCTGCTCCCTAGTTATATACACTACCCTGCTCCCTAGTTATAGACACTACCCTGCTCCCTAGTTATAGACACTACCCTGCTCCCTAGTTATAGACACTACCCTGCTCCCTAGATATATACACTACCATGCTCCCTAGTTATATACACTACCCTGCTCCCTAGTTATATACACTACCCTGCTCCCTAGTTATAGACACTACCCTGCTCCCTAGTTATATACACTACCCTGCTCCCTAGTTATATACACTACCCTGCTCCCTAGTTATATACACTACCCTGCTCCCTAGTTATGTACACTACCCTGCTCCCTAGTTATATACACTACCCTGCTCCCTAGTTATAGACACTACCCTGCTCCCTAGTTATATACACTACCCTGCTCCTTAGATATATACACTACCCTGCTCCCTAGTTATATACACTACCCTGCTCCCTAGTTATGTACACTACCCTGCTCCCTAGTTATATACACTACCCTGCTCCCTAGATATATACACTACCCTGCAATCTAGATATATACACTACCCTGCTCCCTAGTTATACACACTACCCTGCTCCCTAGTTATATACACTACCCTGCTCCCTAGTTATATACACTACCCTGCTCCCTAGATATATACACTACCCTGCTCCCTAGTTATATACACTACCCTGCTCCCTAGTTATATACACTACCCTGCTCCCTAGTTATATACACTACCCTGCTCCCTAGTTATAGACACTACCCTGCTCCCTAGTTATATACACTACCCTGCTCCTTAGATATATACACTACCCTGCTCCCTAGTTATATACACTACCCTGCTCCCTAGTTATAGACACTACCCTGCTCCCTAGATATATACACTACCCTGCTCCCTAGTTATAGACACTACCCTGCTCCCTAGTTATACACACTACCCTGCTCCCTAGTTATACACACTACCCTGCTCCCTAGTTATAGACACTACCCTGCTCCCTAGTTATATACACTACCCTGCTCCCTAGTTATAGACACTACCCTGCTCCCTAGTTATATACACTACCCTGCTCCCTAGTTATAGACACTACCCTGCTCCCTAGTTATAGACACTACCCTGCTCCCTAGTTATAGACACTACTCTGCTCCCTAGTTATAGACACTACCCTGCTCCCTAGTTATATACACTACCCTGCTCCCTAGTTATATACACTACCCTGCTCCCTAGTTATATACACTACCCTGCTCCCTAGTTATAGACACTACCCTGCTCCCTAGTTATATACACTACCCTGCTCCCTAGTTATATACACTACCCTGCTCCCTAGTTATATACACTACCCTGCTCCCTAGTTATATACACTACCCTGCTCCCTAGTTATATACACTACCCTGCTCCCTAGTTATAGACACTACCCTGCTCCCTAGTTATATACACTACCCTGCTCCTTAGATTTATACACTACCCTGCTCCCTAGTTATATACACTACCCTGCTCCCTAGTTATATACACTACCCTGCTCCCTAGATATATACACTACCCTGCAATCTAGATATATACACTACCCTGCTCCCTAGTTATACACACTACCCTGCTCCCTAGTTATATACACTACCCTGCTCCCTAGTTATATACACTACCCTGCTCCCTAGATATATACACTACCCTGCAATCTAGATATATACACTACCCTGCTCCCTAGTTATAGACACTACCCTGCTCCCTAGTTATATACACTACCCTGCTCCCTAGTTATATACACTACCCTGCTCCCTAGTTATACACACTACCCTGCTCCCTAGTTATAGACACTACCCTGCTCCCTAGTTATAGACACTACCCTGCTCCCTAGATATATACACTACCCTGCTCCCTAGTTATAGACACTACCCTGCTCCCTAGTTATACACACTACCCTGCTCCCTAGTTATACACACTACCCTGCTCCCTAGTTATAGACACTACCCTGCTCCCTAGTTATATACACTACCCTGCTCCCTAGTTATAGACACTACCCTGCTCCCTAGTTATATACACTACCCTGCTCCCTAGTTATAGACACTACCCTGCTCCCTAGTTATAGACACTACCCTGCTCCCTAGTTATAGACACTACCCTGCTCCCTAGATATATACACTACCATGCTCCCTAGTTATATACACTACCCTGCTCCCTAGTTATATACACTACCCTGCTCCCTAGTTATAGACACTACCCTGCTCCCTAGTTATATACACTACCCTGCTCCCTAGTTATATACACTACCCTGCTCCCTAGTTATATACACTACCCTGCTCCCTAGTTATGTACACTACCCTGCTCCCTAGTTATATACACTACCCTGCTCCCTAGTTATAGACACTACCCTGCTCCCTAGTTATATACACTACCCTGCTCCTTAGATATATACACTACCCTGCTCCCTAGTTATATACACTACCCTGCTCCCTAGTTATGTACACTACCCTGCTCCCTAGTTATATACACTACCCTGCTCCCTAGATATATACACTACCCTGCAATCTAGATATATACACTACCCTGCTCCCTAGTTATACACACTACCCTGCTCCCTAGTTATATACACTACCCTGCTCCCTAGTTATATACACTACCCTGCTCCCTAGATATATACACTAACCTGCTCCCTAGTTATATACACTACCCTGCTCCCTAGTTATATACACTACCCTGCTCCCTAGTTATATACACTACCCTGCTCCCTAGTTATAGACACTACCCTGCTCCCTAGTTATATACACTACCCTGCTCCTTAGATATATACACTACCCTGCTCCCTAGTTATATACACTACCCTGCTCCCTAGTTATAGACACTACCCTGCTCCCTAGATATATACACTACCCTGCTCCCTAGTTATAGACACTACCCTGCTCCCTAGTTATACACACTACCCTGCTCCCTAGTTATACACACTACCCTGCTCCCTAGTTATAGACACTACCCTGCTCCCTAGTTATATACACTACCCTGCTCCCTAGTTATAGACACTACCCTGCTCCCTAGTTATATACACTACCCTGCTCCCTAGTTATAGACACTACCCTGCTCCCTAGTTATAGACACTACCCTGCTCCCTAGTTATAGACACTACCCTGCTCCCTAGATATATACACTACCATGCTCCCTAGTTATATACACTACCCTGCTCCCTAGTTATATACACTACCCTGCTCCCTAGTTATAGACACTACCCTGCTCCCTAGTTATATACACTACCCTGCTCCCTAGTTATATACACTACCCTGCTCCCTAGTTATAGACACTACCCTGCTCCCTAGTTATATACACTACCCTGCTCCTTAGATATATACACTACCCTGCTCCCTAGTTATATACACTACCCTGCTCCCTAGTTATATACACTACCCTGCTCCCTAGATATATACACTACCCTGCAATCTAGATATATACACTACCCTGCTCCCTAGTTATACACACTACCCTGCTCCCTAGTTATATACACTACCCTGCTCCCTAGTTATATACACTACCCTGCTCCCTAGATATATACACTACCCTGCAATCTAGATATATACACTACCCTGCTCCCTAGTTATAGACACTACCCTGCTCCCTAGTTATATACACTACCCTGCTCCCTAGTTATACACACTACCCTGCTCCCTAGTTATAGACACTACCCTGCTCCCTAGTTATATACACTACCCTGCTCCCTAGTTATATACACTACCCTGCTCCCTAGTTATATACACTACCCTGCTCCCTAGTTATATACACTACCCTGCTCCCTAGTTATAGACACTACCCTGCTCCCTAGTTATATACACTACCCTGCTCCCTAGTTATAGACACTACCCTGCTCCCTAGTTATATACACTACCCTGCTCCCTAGTTATATACACTACCCTGCTCCCTAGTTATAGACACTACCCTGCTCCCTGGTTATAGACACTACCCTGCTCCCTAGTTATAGACACTACCCTGCTCCCTAGATATATACACTACCCTGCTCCCTAGTTATATACACTACCCTGCTCCTTAGATATATACACTACCCTGCTCCCTAGTTATATACACTACCCTGCTCCCTAGTTATATACACTACCCTGCTCCCTAGTTATATACACTACCCTGCTCCATAGTTATATACACTACCCTGCTCCCTAGTTATATACACTACCCTGCTCCCTAGTTATATACACTACCCTGCTCCCTAGATATATACACTACCCTGCAATCTAGATATATACACTACCCTGCTCCCTAGTTATATACACTACCCTGCTCCCTAGATATATACACTACCCTGCTCCCTAGATATATACACTACCCTGCTCCCTAGTTATATACACTACCCTGCTCCCTAGTTATATACACTACCCTGCTCCCTAGTTATATACACTACCCTTCTCCCTAGTTATATACACTACCCTGCTCCCTAGATATATACACTACCCTGCAATCTAGATATATACACTACCCTGCTCCCTAGTTATAGACACTACCCTGCTCCCTAGTATATACACTACCCTGCTCCCTAGTTATATACACTACCCTGCTCCCTAGTTATATACACTACCCTGCTCCCTAGTTATATACACTACTCTGCTCCCTAGTTATACACACTACCCTGCTCCCTAGATATATACACTACCCTGCTCCCTAGTTATAGACACTACCCTGCTCCCTAGTTATACACACTACCCTGCTCCCTAGTTATACACACTACCCTGCTCCATAGTTATAGACACTACCCTGCTCCCTAGATATATACACTACCCTGCTCCCTAGTTATATACACTACCCTGCTCCCTAGTTATACACACTACCCTGCTCCCTAGTTATAGACACTACCCTGCTCCCTAGTTATACACACTACCCTGCTCCCTAGTTATACACACTACCCTGCTCCATAGTTATATACACTACCCTGCTCCCTAGTTATACACACTACCCTGCTCCCTAGTTATAGACACTACCCTGCTCCCTAGTTATACACACTACCCTGCTCCCTAGTTATACACACTACCCTGCTCCCTAGTTATAGACACTACCCTGCTCCCTAGTTATAGACACTACCCTGCTCCCTAGTTATAGACACTACCCTGCTCCCTAGTTATAGACACTACCCTGCTCCCTAGTTATAGACACTACCCTGCTCCCTAGTTATAGACACTACCCTGCTCCCTAGTTATACACACTACCCTGCTCCCTAGTTATAGACACTACCCTGCTCCCTAGATATATACACTACCCTGCTCCTTAGATATATACACTACCCTGCTCCCTAGTTATAGACACTACCCTGCTCCCTAGTTATACACACTACCCTGCTCCATAGTTATATACACTACCCTGCTCCCTAGTTATACACACTACCCTGCTCCCTAGTTATAGACACTACCCTGCTCCCTAGTTATACACACTACCCTGCTCCCTAGTTATACACACTACCCTGCTCCATAGTTATATACACTACCCTGCTCCCTAGTTATACACACTACCCTGCTCCCTAGTTATAGACACTACCCTGCTCCCTAGATATATACACTACCCTGCTCCTTAGATATATACACTACCCTGCTCCCTAGTTATACACACTACCCTGCTCCCTAACTTTTTCTTGTTGGAGTTAGGATCGATAAGGGTTTGGGGCATCTTGCTGAGTTCCACATGGACCCTCTTCTCTAGTTATATACACTACCCTGCTCCCTAACTTTGTCTTGTTGGAGTTAGGATCGATAAGGGTTTGGGGCATCTTGCTGAGTTCCACATGGACCCTCTTCTCTAGTTATATACACTACCCTGCTCCCTAACTTTGTCTTGTTGGAGTTAGGATCGATAAGGGTTTGGGGCATCTTGCTGAGTTCCACATGGACCCTCTTCTCTAGATATTAACCGATTGGAACGGTAGTTGTATGTATGGTGGATCACGTTGTGATTTGGTTAGGTGGAATATTTACCAATATTGCTTCCACGTATCCACTTTTGTCAGATCAGTAGTCATGTGTATACATACGGGGTAGAGGTAAGGGGTTCATTTGGAATCCAACATATGACTAATGAGAGGTACCTAACCTTGACTTGCTTTGATTTGTAAATAAGGGCTAGGTAGATGTAGGGGAAGTGGGATCATGGTGATTCTGGCTGTGGCTTGCTCGCTCAGCCCTTTTGCAGTACCACAGTGTCACCACCAGATGGCAGCAGACATTGGCCAAGCAGTGGTGACTTTACCTTGGTTACGAATGTAGTGGTAACCGTGCAGACTTTTAATGAAGTTACACATTCTCTCACATCAGGATAATACCACACGCCAACCAGATACAAAAAAAAAAAATCTCTCTCTCTCATGTATTCTCACATTTAGGTAATTTAGCAGACGCTCTTATCCAGAAGGACTTGCAATCAGTGAATTCAACTGAGGTAAATCAACCACATGTATAACCTTTACTGAAATCTTTTCTCCTCCCACTCCAGTTCTGTTGAGGAGAAGATGATGATTTGCTACAAGATGAGCTGACACGGAGAGAGAAGAACCGGGACCTATTTTGTTACAACTGCAAATCATTTTTTTCTGTTGTTTTTATTTTGTTTTGATAAAATCTGGAATATATTTTGAGAAAATGTCATTTCTATGATATAGAGCTTGTCTAGTATTTTAATTTCTATGATATAGAGCTCGTCTAGTATTTTAATTTCTATGCTATGGAGCTAGTCTAGTATTTTAATTTCTATGATATGGAGCTAGTCTAGTATTTTAATTTCTATGCTATGGAGCTAGTCTAGTATTTTAATTTCTATGATATGGAGCTAGTCTAGTATTTTAATTTCTATGCTATGGAGCTAGTCTAGTATTTTAATTTCTATGATATGGAGCTAGTCTAGTATTTTAATTTCTATGCTATGGAGCTAGTCTAGTATTTTAATTTCTATGATATGGAGCTTGTCTAGTATTTTAATTTCTATGATATGGAGCTAGTCTAGTATTTTAATTTCTATGATATGGAGCTCGTCTAGTATTTTAATTTCTTTGCTATGGAGCTAGTCTAGTATTTTAATTTATATGATATGGAGCTCGTCTGGGTATCTTTTCTGGTTCTGCTCTCTTACCACAACCTCTTATTGAATGTCATGTTTGGCTTGACAACGAGTTGACAAGAGCACCAACCGATCTCGGAATCCGATCTCGGAATCCGATCTCAGAAACCGATCATAGAAACTGTTATCGGTACCAGGCTGAAGTTAAGCACTTATTCTTAAAAACAAGGTTTTGGTTTGATGTTTATTAGTTTAAGCTATATCTTACAACAACAACAAAAAAAAAACCTTTGTTTTTTGGCATTAGGGAACATAGTGGTGCCTTTTTTTGCCTCTCTGTGCCACAAATGATTATTTTGCTATTAGTTTTATACACTTGCTGTAGATAGAGTATATGCACTCTTAATTAACGGCTGTATCCCAAATGGCACCTTATTCACTATATAGGGCACTAAAAATAGTGCACTATAAAGGGAATTGGGTGCCATTTGGGACACACCCCTGCTGTATATAGAACAAGCCGTTGTTTGGAGTCATTCTGAATCTACTGTCTTACATACACGCTGCACAGGTTCTTATTAAAGACTTCCATTTAGGTTTAAATTCTTCTGTTAAAATGAACAAATGAATGAAACTGGAGGTTCTGCTAGAAGATGTAGAGTTGCAGAGGAGTGGAATGAGAAAGGGATGAGCAGGGGACGGGACAGTTGTCAGTTTCTCCTCTTGTCCTTCTCTGATTGTACGCTAGTGAAAGGTTAGCGGGGGACTGGAGAAGTAGCCTAATCGTACGCTAGTAAAAGGTTAGCGGGGACTGGAGAAGTAGCCTAATCGTACGCTAGTGAAAGGTTAGCGGGGACTGGAGAAGTAGCCTAATCGTACGCTAGTAAAAGGTTAGCAGGGGACTGGAGAAGTAGCCTAATCGTACGCTAGTATAAGGTTAGCAGGGGACTGGAGAAGTAGCCTAATCGTACGCTAGTGAAAGGTGAGCAGGGACTGGAGAAGTAGCCTGATCGTACGCTAGTGAAAGGTTAGCAGGGACTGGAGAAGTAGCCTAATCGTACGCTAGTGAAAGGTTAGCGGGGACTGGAGAAGTAGCCTAATCGTACGCTAGTAAAAGGTTAGCAGGGGACTGGAGAAGTAGCCTAATCGTACGCTAGTATAAGGTTAGCAGGGGACTGGAGAAGTAGCCTAATCGTACGCTAGTAAAAGGTTATAGTATAAGGTTAGCAGGGACTGGAGAAGTAGCCTAATCGTACGCTAGTAAAAGGTTATAGTATAAGGTTAGCAGGGACTGGAGAAGTAGCCTAATCGTACGCTAGTAAAAGGTTAGCAGGGGACTGGAGAAGTAGCCTAATCGTACGCTAGTATAAGGTTAGCAGGGGACTGGAGAAGTAGCCTAATCGTACGCTAGTGAAAGGTTAGCAGGGACTGGAGAAGTAGCCTAATCGTACGCTAGTGAAAGGTTAGCAGGGGACTGGAGAAGTAGCCTAATCGTACGCTAGTGAAAGGTTAGCGGGGACTGGAGAAGTAGCCTAATCGTACGCTAGTGAAAGGTTAGCGGGGGACTGGAGAAGTAGCCTAATCGTACGCTAGTAAAAGGTTATAGTATAAGGTTAGCAGGGACTGGAGAAGTAGCCTAATCGTACGCTAGTGAAAGGTTAGCAGGGACTGGAGAAGTAGCCTAATCGTACGCTAGTGAAAGGTTAGCAGGGACTGGAGAAGTAGCCTAATCGTACGCTAGTGAAAGGTTAGCAGGGGACTGGAGAAGTAGCCTAATCGTACGCTAGTGAAAGGTTAGCGGGGACTGGAGAAGTAGCCTAATCGTACGCTAGTGAAAGGTTAGCGGGGGACTGGAGAAGTAGCCCAATCGTACGCTAGTAAAAGGTTAGCAGGGGACTGGAGAAGTAGCCTAATCGTACGCTAGTAAAAGGTTATAGTATAAGGTTAGCAGGGACTGGAGAAGTAGCCTAATCGTACGCTAGTAAAAGGTTAGCGGGGGACTGGAGAAGTAGCCCAATCGTACGCTAGTAAAAGGTTAGCAGGGGACTGGAGAAGTAGCCTAATCGTACGCTAGTAAAAGGTTAGCAGGGACTGGAGAAGTAGCCTAATCGTACGCTAGTAAAAGGTTAGCAGGGGACTGGAGAAGTAGCCTAATCGTACGCTAGTAAAAGGTTAGCGGGGACTGAAGAAGTATTCTGATATCCAAACCTACTTTCTCCGTTGTTGAAACAATGATAAAACGTATCAAAAATGTTGGTTGGATTTCAGGCTACTGGAGAAGAGGGTATCCTGACAAAAATGCTCGACTGGTTTGAAAAGTTTTGTCATGCAAGTGATTTATTTTGTATGTAAACATTTGTCCTCCCTATGGGTACTAGTGTCAATTGAATTAAAAACAGTAGGGAGTGTGGAAAGAGACTGGGGGTCCTGGTAAGTTCTTGTTAGCACTTTTTTATTTAACCAGGCAAGTCAGTTAAGAACAAATTCTTATTTACAATGAAGGCCTATCTCCGGTCAAACCCTAACCCAGACGACGCTGGGCCAATTGTGCACTGCCCTATGGGACTCCCAATAAAGGTCGGTTGTGATACAGCCTGGAATCGAACCAGGGTTTGTAGTGACGCCTCTAGCACTGAAATGCCTTAGACCGCAAGCCACTCGGGAGCCCGAAATCAACTGGGCCACGTGCAGTTCAGTAAATCAACTGGGCCACGTGCAGTTCAGTAAATCAACTGGGCCACGTGCAGTTCAGTAGATCAACTGGGCCACGTGCAGTTCAGTAAATCAACTTGGCCACGTGCAGTTCAGTAAATCAACTGGGCCACATGAGGTTCAGTAGATCAACTGGGCCACGTGCAGTTCAGTAAATTAACTAGGCCACATGAGGTTCAGTAAATCAACTGGGCCACATGCAATTCAGTAAATTAACTGGCCCACATGCAGTTCAGTAAATCAACTGGGCCACGTGCAGTTCAGTAAATCAACTGGGCCACGTGAGGTTCAGTAGATCAACTGGGCCACGTACAGTTCAGTAAATCAACTGGGCCACGTGAGGTTCAGTAGATCAACTGGGGCACGTGCAGTTCAGTAAATCAACTGGGCCACGTGCAGTTCAGTAAATCAACTGGGCCACGTGAGGTTCAGTAGATCAACTGGGCCACGTACAGTTCAGTAAATCAACTGGGCCACGTGAGGTTCAGTAGATCAACTGGGCCATGTGCAGTTCAGTAAATCAACTGGGCCACGTGCAGTTCAGTAAATCAACTGGGCCACGTACAGTTCAGTAAATCAACTGGGCCACGCACAGTTCAGTAGATCAACTGGGCCACGCACAGTTCAGTAGATCAACTGGGCCACGCACAGTTCAGTAGATCAACTGGGCCACGCACAGTTCAGTAAATCAACTGGGCCACGCACAGTTCAGTAGATCAACTGGGCCACGCACAGTTCAGTAGATCAACTGGGCCACGCAC
Organism: Oncorhynchus mykiss; assembly: GCF_013265735.2. NCBI lineage: Eukaryota > Metazoa > Chordata > Actinopteri > Salmoniformes > Salmonidae > Oncorhynchus > Oncorhynchus mykiss. The sequence continues at coordinate 74,347,370 of NC_048573.1, forward strand.
AGTACAGTAAATCAACTGGGCCACGCGAGGTTCAGTAATTCAACTGGGCCACGTGAGGTTCAGTAGATCAACTGGGCCACGTACAGTTCAGTAGATCAACTGGGCCACGTACAGTTCAGTAGATCAACTGGGCCACGTACAGTTCAGTAAATCAACTGGGCCACATGCAGTTCAGTAAATCAACTGGGCCACATGCAGTTCAGTAAATCAACTGGGCCACGTGAGGTTCAGTAAATCAACTGGGCCAAGTGAGGTTCAGTAGATCAACTGGGCCACGTGAGGGTTCAGTAGATCAACTGGGCCACGCACAGTTCAGTAAATCAACTGGGCCACGTGAGGTTCAGTAGATAAACTGGGCCACGTACAGTTCAGTAAATCAACTGGGCCATGTGAGGTTCAGCAGATAAACTGGGCCACGTGCAGTTCAGTAAATCAACTGGGCCACATGCAGTTCAGTAAATCAACTGGGCCACGTGAGGTTCAGTAAATCAACTGGGCCACGTGAGGGTTCAGTAGATCAACTGGGCCACGCACAGTTCAGTAGATCAACTGTTCTAGATCAGACATGTAGAACAAGGAACCATGTCAGAGAAGCATGTTTGTTCTACGTAGCATATTTCTATCTGAACGTTCGACAACGTTGTGACCCGCTGAACACGCACCACCTATGCAAACGAGGTGAAAGACCCAAGAATGGTCCATCTACATGACGGAATGTTTGCTGTGGAAAAGCAACCCCCCCCCCCCCCAAAAAAAAACAGGAAGTATCCCCCTTTTGACAATGTTACCTGACTTGTTACTCCTGAAATCTTGCCCTTTGTCTTATAAAATATTTTAGAGTATTGTATATCACTTCATCATAGAATATAAAACCTTCCAAAAAGTTGATGTACGTTTCCCATCACTTCTCACCAAATCAACTGAAAAGTTTGCCGTGGAAAAACCCAAAAGAGGGACAAACCTCTAGCCAATTCAGCTCTACTACATTTTGCATGACATCTCAGCTCTACTACATTTGGCATGACATCTCAGCTCTACTACATTTTACATGACATCTCAGCTCTACTACATTTTGCATGGCATCTCAGCTCTACTACATTTTACATGACATCTCAGCTCTACTACATTTTACATGACATCTCAGCTCTACTACATTTTACATGACATCTCAGCTCTACTACATTTTGCATGGCATCTCAGCTCTACTACATTTTACATGACATCTCAGCTCTACTACATTTTACATGACATCTCAGCTCTACTACATTTTGCATGGCATCTCAGCTCTACTACATTTGGCATGACATCTCAGCTCTACTACATTTTACATGACATCTCAGCTCTACTACATTTTACATGACATCTCAGCTCTACTACATTTTGCATGGCATCTCAGCTCTACTACATTTTACATGACATCTCAGCTCTACTACATTTTGCATGGCATCTCAGCTCTACTACATTTTACATGACATCTCAGCTCTACTACATTTTACATGACATCTCAGCTCTACTACATTTTACATGACATCTCAGCTCTACTACATTTTGCATGGCATCTCAGCTCTACTACATTTTGCATGGCATCTCAGCTCTACTACATTTTGCATGGCATCTCAGCTCTACTACATTTTGCATGGCATCTCAGCTCTACTACATTTTACATGGCATCTCAGCTCTACTACATTTTACATGGCATCTCAGCTCTACTACATTTTGCATGGCATCTCAGCTCTACTACATTTTGCATGGCATCTCAGCTCTACTACATTTTGCATGGCATCTCAGCTCTACTACATTTTGCATGGCATCTCAGCTCTACTACATTTTGCATGGCATCTCAGCTCTACTACATTTTGCATGGCATCTCAGCTCTACTACATTTTGCATGGCATCTCAGCTCTACTACATTTTGCATGGCATCTCAGCTCTACTACATTTTGCATGGCATCTCAGCTCTACTACATTTTGCATGGCATCTCAGCTCTACTACATTTTGCATGGCATCTCAGCTCTACTACATTTTGCATGACATCTCAGCTCTACTACATTTTGCATGGCATCTCAGCTCTACTACATTTTGCATGACATCTCAGCTCTACTACATTTTGCATGGCATCTCAGCTCTACTACATTTTGCATGGCATCTCAGCTCTACTACATTTTGCATGACATCTCAGCTCTACTACATTTTGCATGGCATCTCAGCTCTACTACATTTTGCATGGCATCTCAGCTCTACTACATTTTGCATGGCATCTCAGCTCTACTACATTTTGCATGGCATCTCAGCTCTACTACATTTTGCATGGCATCTCATCTCTACTACATTTTGCATGGCATCTCAGCTCTACTACATTTTGCATGGCATCTCAGCTCTACTACATTTTGCATGGCATCTCAGCTCTACTACATTTTGCATGGCATCTCAGCTCTACTACATTTTGCATGGCATCTCAGCTCTACTACATTTTGCATGGCATCTCAGCTCTACTACATTTTGCATGGCATCTCAGCTCTACTACATTTTGCATGGCATCTCAGCTCTACTACATTTTACATGGCATCTCAGCTCTACTACATTTTGCATGGCATCTCAGCTCTACTACATTTTGCATGGCACTTACTAGTTACTCCTAAAAATCCATCTGCTGCTGACCTTATCCTCGAATAGAAACCTATTTGTAATTAAACATCTATAAATGACTAATTAACCTATTAATGACTAAATGTTTTATAGTTCAGTGTCATCGAGGTCATGGGGTAGTCACACCGGGTTTGGAATGGTTCAGCTGCCATCTCTCCCCGGTCCGAGACTAGAGTCCTTGTTCACAATGTAGGAAACAGACCAAAATGGTTCAAAACAGAGTGGGAGATGTTTTTTTTTGTTTGTTTTGTTTTACATTGCAAAACATTTTGCTACGGCGTACCGGTAATGACCACGATTGTGAGGTCGTGTCTAACACTTGAAATGTGAGTTCTTCGTGGTAGTGTGTGTGTGTGTGGAGCGCTATGTTTATTTTGGCAATAGCAGGTTATTTCCATACCTGTGGATCAGGAGGGGGACCTAGGCCTTTTCAAAACCCCTCGTGTCTACACTTGACACTTACATGTGACTTCAGAATAAAAAGATCGCATTAAAAAGGCCACTTTGTGGTCTGATTATATTCAGATCTGGTACGTTTGGGTAGCCTAGTGGTTAGAGTGTAGGGACGGCAGGTAGCCTAGTGGTTAGAGTGTAGAGGTGGCAGGTAGCCTAGTGGTTAGAGGCAGGTAGCCTAGTGGTTAGAGGCAGGTAGCCTAGTGGTTAGAGGCAGGTAGCCTAGTGGTTAGAGTGTAGGGACGGCAGGTAGCCTAGTGGTTAGAGTGTAGGGGAGGCAGGTAGCCTAGTGGTTAGAGGCAGGTAGCCTAGTGGTTAGAGGCAGGTAGCCTAGTGGTTAGAGGCAGGTAGCCTAGTGGTTAGAGGCAGGTAGCCTAGTGGTTAGAGGCAGGTAGCCTAGTGGTTAGAGGCAGGTAGTCTAGTGGTTAGAGGCAGGTAGCCTAGAGGTTAGAGGCAGGTAGCCTAGTGGTTAGAGGCAGGTAGCCTAGTGGTTAGAGGCAGGTAGCCTAGTGGTTAGAGGCAGGTAGCCTAGTGGTTAGAGGCAGGTAGCCTAGTGGTTAGAGGCAGGTAGCCTAGTGGTTAGAGGCAGGTAGCCTAGTGATTAGAGGCAGGTAGCCTAGTGGTTAGAGGCAGGTAGCCTAGTGGTTAGAGGCAGGTAGCCTAGTGATTAGAGGCAGGTAGCCTAGTGGTTAGAGGCAGGTAGCCTAGAGGTTAGAGTGTAGGGGAGGCAGGTAGCCTAGTGGTTAGAGGCAGGTAGCCTAGTGGTTAGAGGCAGGTAGCCTAGTGGTTAGAGGCAGGTAGCCTAGTGGTTAGAGCCTAGTGGTTAGAGGCAGGTAGCCTAGTGGTTAGAGTATAGGGGAGGCAGGTAGCCTAGTGGTTAGAGGCAGGTAGCCTAGTGGTTAGAGGCAGGTAGCCTAGTGGTTAGAGGCAGGTAGCCTAGTGGTTAGAGGCAGGTAGCCTAGTGGTTAGAGGCAGGTAGCCTAGTGGTTAGAGGCAGGTAGCCTAGTGGTTAGAGGCAGGTAGCCTAGTGGTTAGAGGCAGGTAGCCTAGTGGTTAGAGTGTAGGGGAGGCAGGTAGCCTAGTGGTTAGAGGCAGGTAGCCTAGTGGTTAGAGGCAGGTAGCTTAGTGGTTAGAGGCAGGTAGCCTAGTGGTTAGAGGCAGGTAGCCTAGTGGTTAGAGTGTAGGGGAGGCAGGTAGCCTAGTGGTTAGAGGCAGGTAGCCTAGTGGTTAGAGGCAGGTAGCCTAGTGGTTAGAGGCAGGTAGCCTAGTGGTTAGAGGCAGGTAGCCTAGTGGTTAGAGTGTAGGGGTGGCAGGTAGCCTAGTGGTTAGAGGCAGGTAGCCTAGTGGTTAGAGGCAGGTAGCCTAGTGGTTAGAGTGTAGGGGAGGCAGGTAGCCTAGTGGTTAGAGGTAGGTAGCCTAGTGGTTAGAGGCAGGTAGCCTAGTGGTTAGAGGCAGGTAGCCTAGTGGTTAGAGTGTAGGGGAGGCAGGTAGCCTAGTGGTTAGAGTGTAGGGGAGGCAGGTAGCCTAGTGGTTAGAGTGTAGGGGTGGCAGGTAGCCTAGTGGTTAGAGCGTAGGGGAGGCAGGTAGCCTAGTGGTTAGAGTGTAGGGGAGGCAGGTAGCCTAGTGGTTAGAGTGTAGGGGAGGCAGGTAGCCTAGTGGTTAGAGTGTAGGGGGGGCAGGTAGCCTAGTGGTTAGAGTGTAGGGGAGGCAGGTAGCCTAGTGGTTAGAGTGTAGGGGTGGCAGGTAGCCTAGTGGTTAGAGTGTAGGGGCGGCAGGTAGCCTAGTGGTTAGAGTGTAGGGGAGGCAGGTAGCCTAGTGGTTAGAGTGTAGGGGCGGCAGGTAGCCTAGTGGTTAGAGTGTAGGGGTGGCAGGTAACCTAGTGGTTAGAGGCAGGTAGCTTAGTGGTTAGAGTGTAGGGGTGGCAGGTAGCCTAGTGGTTAGAGGCAGGTAGCCTAGTGGTTAGAGGCAGGTAGCCTAGTGGTTAGAGTGTAAGGACAGCAGGTAGCCTAGTGGTTAGAGTGTAGGGGTGGCAGGTAGCCTAGTGGTTAGAGTGTAGGGGTGGCAGGTAGCCTAGTGGTTAGAGGCAGGTAGCTTAGTGGTTAGAGTGTAGGGGTGGCAGGTAGCCTAGTGGTTAGAGGCAGGTAGCCTAGTGGTTAGAGGCAGGTAGCCTAGTGGTTAGAGGCAGGTAGCCTAGTGGTTAGAGGCAGGTAGCCTAGTGGTTAGAGGCAGGTAGCCTAGTGGTTAGAGGCAGGTAGCTTAGTGGTTAGAGGCAGGTAGCCTAGTGGTTAGAGGCAGGTAGCCTAGTGATTAGAGGCAGGTAGCCTAGTGGTTAGAGGCAGGTAGTCTAGTGGTTAGAGTGTAGGGACGGCAGGTAGCCTAGTGGTTAGAGTGTAGGGGAGGCAGGTAGCCTAGTGGTTAGAGGCAGGTAGCCTAGTGGTTAGATCCAGGTAGCCTAGTGATTAGAGGCAGGTAGCCTAGTGGTTAGAGGCAGGTAGCCTAGTGGTTAGAGTGTAGAGGGGGCAGGTAGCCTAGTGGTTAGAGTGTAGGGGAGGCAGGTAGCCTAGTGGTTAGAGGCAGGTAGCCTAGTGGTTAGAGGCAGGTAGCCTAGTGGTTAGAGTGTAGGGGTGGCAGGTAGCCTAGTGGTTAGAGGCAGGTAGCCTAGTGGTTAGAGGCAGGTAGCCTAGTGGTTAGAGTGTAGGGACGGCAGGTAGCCTAGTGGTTAGAGTGTAGGGGAGACAGGTAGCCTAGTGGTTAGAGCCAGGTAGCCTAGTGGTTATAGGCAGGTAGCCTAGTGGTTAGAGGCAGGTAGCCTAGTGGTTAGAGAAGGTAGCCTAGTGGTTAGAGGCAGGTAGCCTAGTGGTTAGAGCCAGGTAGCCTAGTGGTTAGAGGCAGGTAGCCTAGTGGTTAGAGGCAGGTAGCCTAGTGGTTAGAGGCAGGTAGCCTAGTGGTTAGAGGCAGGTAGCCTAGTGGTTAGAGGCAGGTAGCCTAGTGGTTAGAGGCAGGTAGCCTAGTGGTTAGAGCCAGGTAGCCTAGTGGTTAGAGCCAGTTAGCCTAGTGGTTAGAGGCAGGTAGCCTAGTGGTTAGAGGCAGGTAGCCTAGTGGTTAGAGGCAGGTAGCCTAGTGGTTAGAGGCAGGTAGCCTAGTGGAGAGATGCAGGTAGCCTAGTGGTTAGAGGCAGGTAGCTTAGTGGTTAGAGTGTAGGGGTGGCAGGTAGCCTAGTGGTTAGAGGCAGGTAGCCTAGTGGTTAGAGGCAGGTAGCCTAGTGGTTAGAGTGTAGGGGTGGCAGGTAGCCTAGTGGTTAGAGGCAGGTAGCCTAGTGGTTAGAGGCAGGTAGCCTAGTGGTTAGAGGCAGGTAGCTTAGTGGTTAGAGTGTAGGGGTGGCAGGTAGCCTAGTGGTTAGAGGCAGGTAGCCTAGTGGTTAGAGGCAGGTAGCTTAGTGGTTAGAGTGTAGGGGTGGCAGGTAGCCTAGTGGTTAGAGGCAGGTAGCCTAGTGGTTAGAGGCAGGTAGCTTAGTGGTTAGAGTGTAGGGGTGGCAGGTAGCCTAATGGTTAGAGGCAGGTAGCTTAGTGGTTAGAGTGTAGGGGTGGCAGGTAGCCTAGTGGTTAGAGTGTAGGGGTGGCAGGTAGCCTAGTGGTTAGAGTGTAGGGGGGGCAGGTAGCCTAGTGGTTAGAGTGTAGGGGGGGCAGGTAACCTAGGGGTGGCAGGTAGCCTAGTGGTTAGAGTGTAGGGGCGGCAGGTAGCCTAGTGGTTAGAGTGTAGGGGGGGCAGGTAGCCTAGTGGTTAGAGTGTTGGGCCAGTATGCGTAAAGGTTTCTGGTTTGAATCCCCTGAGCTGACAAAGTAAAAATCTGTCATTCAGCCCCTGAACAAGGCAGTTAACCCCACTGTTCATAGGCTGTCATGTGACAGTGTGTGAAGAACGTGTTTGCTGGCCTTATAAATGCTAGCCAGCTAGCTAATATTTTGAGAAAAATGTTTTTGTTTGGCTAACAGAGTTATGCTAACCCTTTTGCAATCCCTTTAACATTGCTGGCTAGCTACAGAGGTTAGCTTGCTGGCTAGCTACAGAGGTTAGCTTGCTGGCTAGCTACAGAGGTTAGCTTGCTGGCTAGCTACAGAGGTTAGCTTGCTGGCTAGCTACAGAGGTTAGCTCGCTGGCTAGCTACACAGGTTAGCTCGCTGGCTAGCTACAGAGGTTAGCTCGCTGGCTAGCTACAGAGGTTAGCTTGCTGGCTAGCTATTGCCATCATTTGTTGTTGTTATTTGTGATATTTAGCCTATTCCACCGTTTGTAGAATTCACGCTGGCGTTTGAAAGCAGGCCGCACTGTGGACACATTTAAATGTAGGTGTAAACAGAAGGATCAGAATGGTAAAGTTGCATGAACTGTGAAGTCTAGACACAACGTCTCCTGACAAGACACTCAGAGGCAACGTGACTTCTAAAGAGCTGCAAGACTAGATGCTTAATTACTGTAGTCTTAATTAGGTTTCAGTGTATATATTCAGTTAGCCTCTGTCTCTTGTTTTGGTGAGGTATTCAGCCTCTTTCTCTCTGCCGACAATAACCCCCCCCCACCCACATATTCCCCTGTCCTTTCTCTCTCTGGACACATATTCCCCCGTCCTTTCTCTCTCTGGACACATAGTCCTCCGTCCTTTCTCTCTCTGGACACATAGTCCCCCGTCCTTTCTCTCTCTGGACACACAGTCCCCCGTCCTTTCTCTCTCTGGACACATATTCCCCCGTCCTTTCTCTCTCTGGACACATAGTGCTCCGTCCTTTCTCTCTCTGGACACATAGTCCTCCGTCCTTTCTCTCTCTGGGCACATATTCCCCCGTCCTTTCTCTCTCTGGACACATAGTCCTCCGTCCTTTCTCTCTCTGGACACATAGTCCCCCGTCCTTTCTCTCTCTGGACACATAGTGCTCCGTCCTTTCTCTATCTGGACACATATTCCCCACGTCCTTTCTCTCTCTGGACACATATTCCCCCGTCCTTTCTCTCTCTGGACACATATTCCCCCGTCCTTTCTCTCTCTGGACACATAGTCCTCCGTCCTTTCTCTATCTGGACACATATTCCCCTCGTCCTTTCTCTCTCTGGACACATAGTGCTTCGTCCTTTCTCTCTCTGGACACATAGTCCTCCGTCCTTTCTCTATCTGGACACATATTCCCCTTGTCCTTTCTCTCTCTGGACACATAGTGCTCCGTCCTTTCTCTCTCTGGGCACATAGTCCTCCGTCCTTTCTCTCTCTGGACACACAGTCCTCCGTCCTTTCTCTATCTGGATACATAGTGCTCCGTCCTTTCTCTCTCTGGACACATAGTGCTCCGTCCTTTCTCTCTCTGGACACATAGTCCTCCGTCCTTTCTCTATCTGGACACATAGTGCTCCGTCCTTTCTCTATCTGGACACATAGGGCTCCGTCCTTTCTCTATCTGGACACATAGTGCTCCGTCCTTTCTCTCTCTGGACACATAGTCCTCCGTCCTTTCTCTATCTGGATACATATTCCCCCGTCCTTTCTCTCTCTGGACACATATTCCCTCGTCCTTTCTCTCTCTGGACACATATTCCTCCGTCCTTTCTCTCTCTGGACACATAGTCCTCCATCCTTTCTCTCTCTGGACACATAGTCCTCCATCCTTTCTCTCTCTGGACACATATTCCTCCGTCCTTTCTCTCTCTGGACACATATTCCCCTCGTCCTTTCTCTCTCTGGACACATAGTCCTCCGTCCTTTCTCTCTCTGGACACATATTCCTCCGTCCTTTCTCTCTCTGGACACATAGTCCCCCGTCCTTTCTCTCTCTGGACACATAGTCCTCCGTCCTTTCTCTCTCTGGACACATAGTCCTCCATCCTTTCTCTCTCTGGACACATAGTCCTCCATCCTTTCTCTCTCTGGACACACAGTCCTCCATCCTTTCTCTCTCTGGACACATAGTCCTCCGTCCTTTCTCTATCTGGACACATATTCCCCTCGTCCTTTCTCTCTCTGGACACATAGTGCTCCGTCCTTTCTCTCTCTGGACACATAGTCCTCCGTCCTTTCTCTATCTGGACACATATTCCCCTCGTCCTTTCTCTCTCTGGACACATAGTGCTCCGTCCTTTATCTCTCTGGACACATAGTCCTCCGTCCTTTCTCTCTCTGGGCACATAGTCCTCCGTCCTTTCTCTATCTGGATACATATTCCCCCGTCCTTTCTCTCTCTGGACACATATTCCCTCGTCCTTTCTCTCTCTGGACACATATTCCTACGTCCTTTCTCTCTCTGGACACATAGTCCTCCATCCTTTCTCTCTCTGGACACATAGTCCTCCGTCCTTTCTCTCTCTGGACACATAGTCCTCCATCCTTTCTCTCTCTGGACACATAGTCCTCCATCCTTTCTCTCTCTGGACACATAGTCCTCCATCCTTTCTCTCTCTGGACACACAGTCCTCCATCCTTTCTCTCTCTGGACACATAGTCCTCCATCCTTTCTCTCTCTGGACACATAGTCCTCCGTCCTTTCTCTATCTGGACACATATTCCCCTCGTCCTTTCTCTCTCTGGACACATAGTGCTCCGTCCTTTCTCTCTCTGGACACATAGTCCTCCGTCCTTTCTCTATCTGGACACATCTTCCCCTCGTCCTTTCTCTCTCTGGACACATAGTGCTCCGTCCTTTATCTCTCTGGACACATAGTCCTCCGTCCTTTCTCTCTCTGGGCACATAGTCCTCCGTCCTTTCTCTATCTGGATACATATTCCCCCGTCCTTTCTCTCTCTGGACACATATTCCCTCGTCCTTTCTCTCTCTGGACACATATTCCTACGTCCTTTCTCTCTCTGGACACATAGTCCTCCATCCTTTCTCTCTCTGGACACATAGTCCTCCATCCTTTCTCTCTCTGGACACATATTACTCCGTCCTTTCTCTCTCTGGACACATATTCCCCTCGTCCTTTCTCTCTCTGGACACATAGTCCTCCGTCCTTTCTCTCTCTGGACACATATTCCTCCGTCCTTTCTCTCTCTGGACACATAGTCCTCCGTTCCTTCTCTCTCTAGATACATAGTCCTCCGTCCTTTCTCTCTCTGGACACATAGTCCCCCGTCCTTTCTCTCTCTGGACACATAGTCCTCCGTCCTTTCTCTCTCTGGACACATAGTCCTCCATCCTTTCTCTCTCTGGACACACAGTCCTCCGTCCTTTCTCTCTCTGGACACATAGTCCTCCATCCTTTCTCTCTCTGGACACACAGTCCTCCATCCTTTCTCTCTCTGGACACATAGTCCTCCATCCTTTCTCTCTCTGGACACATAGTCGTCCATCCTTTCTCTCTCTGGACACATAGTCCTCCGTCCTTTCTCTCTCTGGACACATATTCCCCTCGTCCTTTCTCTCTCTGGACACATAGTCCTCCATCCTTTCTCTATCTGGACACATATTCCCCTGTCCTTTCTCTCTCTGGACACATATTCCCCTCGTCCTTTCTCTCTCTGGACACATAGTCCTCCGTCCTTTCTCTCTCTGGACACATATTCCTCCGTCCTTTCTCTCTCTGGACACATATTCCCCTCGTCCTTTCTCTCTCTGGACACATAGTCCTCCATACTTTCTCTATCTGGAGAGAAATGGATTTCACATGACTGGGAATACAGATATTAATCTGTTGGTCACAGATTCCTATACATTTGAAATGTATAGGAATGAAGGATGTAGGTAATGTTGTCAGTCTGGTGTAGAAGGATTGTTCTACTCAGTTATATCACCATCACCCGCTGGGTGTCCTGGAGTTTTAAATACTTGTTTTATTTCCCGGACACAACATTTATACATTTAACAGAAAACCAGTCAGTATCTGGTGTTGCCACCATTTACGGCATGCAGCGTGACACATCTCCTTCACATAGAGTTGATCAGGCTGTTGATTGTGGACTGTGGAATGTTGTCCCACTGCTGTTCAATGGCTGTGTGAAGTTGCGGAATATTGGCGGGAACTGGAACACGCTGTTGTACAGGACTATCCAGAGCATCCCAAACATGCTCAATGGGTGACATGTCTGATGAGTATGCAGGTCATGGAAGAACTGGGACATTCAGCTTCCAGTAATTGTGTACAGATCCTTGTGACATGGGGCCGTGCACTATCATGCTGAAACATGAGGTGATGGCGGTGGATGAATGGCACGACAACGAGCCTCAGGATCTCTTTACGGTATCTCTGTGCATTCAAATTGCCTTTGATGAAATGCAATTGTGTTCGTTGTCTTTAGCTTATGCCTTCCCCCCGTACCATAACCCCACCTCCACAATTTATTTATTTTATTTCACCTTTAATTAGCCAGGTAGGCTAGTTGAGAACACCTTTAATTAGCCAGGTAGGCTAGTTGAGAACACCTTTAATTAGCCAGGTAGGCTAGTTGGGAACACCTTTAATTAGCCAGGTAGGCTAGTCGAGAACACCTTTAATTAGCCAGGTAGGCTAGTTGGGAACACCTTTAATTAGCCAGGTAGGCTAGTTGAGAACACCTTTAATTAGCCAGGTAGGCTAGTTGAGAACACCTTTAATTAGCCAGGTAGGCTAGTTGAGAACACCTTTAATTAGCCAGGTAGGCTAGTTGAGAACACCTTTAATTAGCCAGGTAGGCTAGTTGAGAACACCTTTATCTAACCAGGTAGGCCAGTTGAGAACACCTTTATTTAACCAGGTAGGCTAGTTGAGAACAACTTTATTTAACCAGGTAGGCCAGTTGAGAACAACTTTATTTAACCAGGTAGGCCAGTTGAGAACACCTTTAATTAACTAGGTAGGCTAGTTGAGAACACCTTTATTTAACCAGGTAGACTAGTTGAGAACACCTTTAATTAACCAGGTAGGCCAGTTGAGAACACCTTTAATTAGCCAGGTAGGCTAGTTGAGAACACCTTTATTTAACCAGGTAGGCTAGTTGAGAACACCTTTATTTAACCAGGTAGGCCAGTTGAGAACACCTTTATTTAACCAGGTAGGCTAGTTGAGAACACCTTTATTTAACCAGGTAGGCTAGTTGAGAACACCTTTATTTAACCAGGTAGGCTAGTTGAGAACACCTTTAATTAGCCAGGTAGGCTAGTTGAGAACACCTTTAATTAGCCAGGTAGGCTAGTTGGGAACACCTTTAATTAGCCAGGTAGGCTAGTTGAGAACACCTTTAATTAGCCAGGTAGGCTAGTTGAGAACACCTTTAATTAGCCAGGTATGCTAGTTGGGAACACCTTTAATTAGCCAGGTAGGCTAGTTGAGAACACCTTTAATTAGCCAGGTAGGCTAGTTGGGAACACCTTTAATTAGCCATGTAGGCTAGTTGAGAACACCTTTAATTAGCCAGGTAGTCTAGTTGAGAACACCTTTAATTAGCCAGGTAGGCTAGTTGAGAACACCTTTAATTAGCCAGGTAGGCTAGTTGAGAACACCTTTATCTAACCAGGTAGGCCAGTTGAGAACACCTTTATTTAACCAGGTAGGCTAGTTGAGAATAACTTTATTTAACCAGGTAGGCCAGTTGAGAACACCTTTAATTAACTAGGTAGGCTAGTTGAGAACACCTTTATTTAACCAGGTAGGCTAGTTGAGAACACCTTTATTTAACCAGGTAGGCTAGTTGAGAACACCTTTAATTAGCCAGGTAGGCTAGTTGAGAACACATTTATTTAACCAGGTAGTCCAGTTGAGAACAACTTTATTTAACCAGGTAGGCTAGTTGAGAACACCTTTATTTAACCAGGTAGGCTAGTTGAGAACACCTTTATTTAACCAGGTAGGCTAGTTGAGAACACCTTTATTTAACCAGGTAGGCCAGTTGAGAACAACTTTATTTAACCAGGTAGGCCAGTTGAGAACAACTTTATTTAACCAGGTAGGCTAGTTGAGAACACCTTTATTTAACCAGGTAGGCTAGTTGAGAACACCTTTATTTAACCAGGTAGGCCAGTTGAGAACACCTTTATTTAACCAGGTAGGCCAGTTGAGAACACCTTTATTTAACCAGGTAGGCTAGTTGAGAACAAGTTCTCATTTACAACTGCGACCTGGCCAAGATAAAGCAAAGCAGTGTGAACAGACAACAACACAAGAGTTACACATGGAGTAAATGGGGCACTCTGTTCACAACGTTGACATCAGTAAACCGCTCGCCCACACGACGCCATACACGCTGTCTACCATCTGCCTGGTACTGCTGAAACCCGGGTATTGCCATCATTTGTTGTTGTTATTTGTGATATTTAGCCTATTCCACCGTTTGTAGAATTCACGCTGGCGTTTGAAAGCAGGCCGCACTGTGGACACATTTAAATGTAGGTGTAAACAGAAGGATCAGAATGGTAAAGTTGCATGAACTGTGAAGTCTAGACACAACGTCTCCTGACAAGACACTCAGAGGCAACGTGACTTCTAAAGAGCTGCAAGACTAGATGCTTAATTACTGTAGTCTTAATTAGGTTTCAGTGTATATATTCAGTTAGCCTCTGTCTCTTGTTTTGGTGAGGTATTCAGCCTCTTTCTCTCTGCCGACAATAACCCCCCCCCACCCACATATTCCCCTGTCCTTTCTCTCTCTGGACACATATTCCCCCGTCCTTTCTCTCTCTGGACACATAGTCCTCCGTCCTTTCTCTCTCTGGACACATAGTCCCCCGTCCTTTCTCTCTCTGGACACACAGTCCCCCGTCCTTTCTCTCTCTGGACACATATTCCCCCGTCCTTTCTCTCTCTGGACACATAGTGCTCCGTCCTTTCTCTCTCTGGACACATAGTCCTCCGTCCTTTCTCTCTCTGGGCACATATTCCCCCGTCCTTTCTCTCTCTGGACACATAGTCCTCCGTCCTTTCTCTCTCTGGACACATAGTCCCCCGTCCTTTCTCTCTCTGGACACATAGTGCTCCGTCCTTTCTCTATCTGGACACATATTCCCCACGTCCTTTCTCTCTCTGGACACATATTCCCCCGTCCTTTCTCTCTCTGGACACATATTCCCCCGTCCTTTCTCTCTCTGGACACATAGTCCTCCGTCCTTTCTCTATCTGGACACATATTCCCCTCGTCCTTTCTCTCTCTGGACACATAGTGCTTCGTCCTTTCTCTCTCTGGACACATAGTCCTCCGTCCTTTCTCTATCTGGACACATATTCCCCTTGTCCTTTCTCTCTCTGGACACATAGTGCTCCGTCCTTTCTCTCTCTGGGCACATAGTCCTCCGTCCTTTCTCTCTCTGGACACACAGTCCTCCGTCCTTTCTCTATCTGGATACATAGTGCTCCGTCCTTTCTCTCTCTGGACACATAGTGCTCCGTCCTTTCTCTCTCTGGACACATAGTCCTCCGTCCTTTCTCTATCTGGACACATAGTGCTCCGTCCTTTCTCTATCTGGACACATAGGGCTCCGTCCTTTCTCTATCTGGACACATAGTGCTCCGTCCTTTCTCTCTCTGGACACATAGTCCTCCGTCCTTTCTCTATCTGGATACATATTCCCCCGTCCTTTCTCTCTCTGGACACATATTCCCTCGTCCTTTCTCTCTCTGGACACATATTCCTCCGTCCTTTCTCTCTCTGGACACATAGTCCTCCATCCTTTCTCTCTCTGGACACATAGTCCTCCATCCTTTCTCTCTCTGGACACATATTCCTCCGTCCTTTCTCTCTCTGGACACATATTCCCCTCGTCCTTTCTCTCTCTGGACACATAGTCCTCCGTCCTTTCTCTCTCTGGACACATATTCCTCCGTCCTTTCTCTCTCTGGACACATAGTCCCCCGTCCTTTCTCTCTCTGGACACATAGTCCTCCGTCCTTTCTCTCTCTGGACACATAGTCCTCCGTCCTTTCTCTCTCTGGACACATAGTCCTCCATCCTTTCTCTCTCTGGACACACAGTCCTCCATCCTTTCTCTCTCTGGACACATAGTCCTCCGTCCTTTCTCTATCTGGACACATATTCCCCTCGTCCTTTCTCTCTCTGGACACATAGTGCTCCGTCCTTTCTCTCTCTGGACACATAGTCCTCCGTCCTTTCTCTATCTGGACACATATTCCCCTCGTCCTTTCTCTCTCTGGACACATAGTGCTCCGTCCTTTATCTCTCTGGACACATAGTCCTCCGTCCTTTCTCTCTCTGGGCACATAGTCCTCCGTCCTTTCTCTATCTGGATACATATTCCCCCGTCCTTTCTCTCTCTGGACACATATTCCCTCGTCCTTTCTCTCTCTGGACACATATTCCTACGTCCTTTCTCTCTCTGGACACATAGTCCTCCATCCTTTCTCTCTCTGGACACATAGTCCTCCGTCCTTTCTCTCTCTGGACACATAGTCCTCCATCCTTTCTCTCTCTGGACACATAGTCCTCCATCCTTTCTCTCTCTGGACACATAGTCCTCCATCCTTTCTCTCTCTGGACACACAGTCCTCCATCCTTTCTCTCTCTGGACACATAGTCCTCCATCCTTTCTCTCTCTGGACACATAGTCCTCCGTCCTTTCTCTATCTGGACACATATTCCCCTCGTCCTTTCTCTCTCTGGACACATAGTGCTCCGTCCTTTCTCTCTCTGGACACATAGTCCTCCGTCCTTTCTCTATCTGGACACATCTTCCCCTCGTCCTTTCTCTCTCTGGACACATAGTGCTCCGTCCTTTATCTCTCTGGACACATAGTCCTCCGTCCTTTCTCTCTCTGGGCACATAGTCCTCCGTCCTTTCTCTATCTGGATACATATTCCCCCGTCCTTTCTCTCTCTGGACACATATTCCCTCGTCCTTTCTCTCTCTGGACACATATTCCTACGTCCTTTCTCTCTCTGGACACATAGTCCTCCATCCTTTCTCTCTCTGGACACATAGTCCTCCATCCTTTCTCTCTCTGGACACATATTACTCCGTCCTTTCTCTCTCTGGACACATATTCCCCTCGTCCTTTCTCTCTCTGGACACATAGTCCTCCGTCCTTTCTCTCTCTGGACACATATTCCTCCGTCCTTTCTCTCTCTGGACACATAGTCCTCCGTTCCTTCTCTCTCTAGATACATAGTCCTCCGTCCTTTCTCTCTCTGGACACATAGTCCCCCGTCCTTTCTCTCTCTGGACACATAGTCCTCCGTCCTTTCTCTCTCTGGACACATAGTCCTCCATCCTTTCTCTCTCTGGACACACAGTCCTCCGTCCTTTCTCTCTCTGGACACATAGTCCTCCATCCTTTCTCTCTCTGGACACACAGTCCTCCATCCTTTCTCTCTCTGGACACATAGTCCTCCATCCTTTCTCTCTCTGGACACATAGTCGTCCATCCTTTCTCTCTCTGGACACATAGTCCTCCGTCCTTTCTCTCTCTGGACACATATTCCCCTCGTCCTTTCTCTCTCTGGACACATAGTCCTCCATCCTTTCTCTATCTGGACACATATTCCCCTGTCCTTTCTCTCTCTGGACACATATTCCCCTCGTCCTTTCTCTCTCTGGACACATAGTCCTCCGTCCTTTCTCTCTCTGGACACATATTCCTCCGTCCTTTCTCTCTCTGGACACATATTCCCCTCGTCCTTTCTCTCTCTGGACACATAGTCCTCCATACTTTCTCTATCTGGAGAGAAATGGATTTCACATGACTGGGAATACAGATATTAATCTGTTGGTCACAGATTCCTATACATTTGAAATGTATAGGAATGAAGGATGTAGGTAATGTTGTCAGTCTGGTGTAGAAGGATTGTTCTACTCAGTTATATCACCATCACCCGCTGGGTGTCCTGGAGTTTTAAATACTTGTTTTATTTCCCGGACACAACATTTATACATTTAACAGAAAACCAGTCAGTATCTGGTGTTGCCACCATTTACGGCATGCAGCGTGACACATCTCCTTCACATAGAGTTGATCAGGCTGTTGATTGTGGACTGTGGAATGTTGTCCCACTGCTGTTCAATGGCTGTGTGAAGTTGCGGAATATTGGCGGGAACTGGAACACGCTGTTGTACAGGACTATCCAGAGCATCCCAAACATGCTCAATGGGTGACATGTCTGATGAGTATGCAGGTCATGGAAGAACTGGGACATTCAGCTTCCAGTAATTGTGTACAGATCCTTGTGACATGGGGCCGTGCACTATCATGCTGAAACATGAGGTGATGGCGGTGGATGAATGGCACGACAACGAGCCTCAGGATCTCTTTACGGTATCTCTGTGCATTCAAATTGCCTTTGATGAAATGCAATTGTGTTCGTTGTCTTTAGCTTATGCCTTCCCCCCGTACCATAACCCCACCTCCACAATTTATTTATTTTATTTCACCTTTAATTAGCCAGGTAGGCTAGTTGAGAACACCTTTAATTAGCCAGGTAGGCTAGTTGAGAACACCTTTAATTAGCCAGGTAGGCTAGTTGGGAACACCTTTAATTAGCCAGGTAGGCTAGTCGAGAACACCTTTAATTAGCCAGGTAGGCTAGTTGGGAACACCTTTAATTAGCCAGGTAGGCTAGTTGAGAACACCTTTAATTAGCCAGGTAGGCTAGTTGAGAACACCTTTAATTAGCCAGGTAGGCTAGTTGAGAACACCTTTAATTAGCCAGGTAGGCTAGTTGAGAACACCTTTAATTAGCCAGGTAGGCTAGTTGAGAACACCTTTATCTAACCAGGTAGGCCAGTTGAGAACACCTTTATTTAACCAGGTAGGCTAGTTGAGAACAACTTTATTTAACCAGGTAGGCCAGTTGAGAACAACTTTATTTAACCAGGTAGGCCAGTTGAGAACACCTTTAATTAACTAGGTAGGCTAGTTGAGAACACCTTTATTTAACCAGGTAGACTAGTTGAGAACACCTTTAATTAACCAGGTAGGCCAGTTGAGAACACCTTTAATTAGCCAGGTAGGCTAGTTGAGAACACCTTTATTTAACCAGGTAGGCTAGTTGAGAACACCTTTATTTAACCAGGTAGGCCAGTTGAGAACACCTTTATTTAACCAGGTAGGCTAGTTGAGAACACCTTTATTTAACCAGGTAGGCTAGTTGAGAACACCTTTATTTAACCAGGTAGGCTAGTTGAGAACACCTTTAATTAGCCAGGTAGGCTAGTTGAGAACACCTTTAATTAGCCAGGTAGGCTAGTTGGGAACACCTTTAATTAGCCAGGTAGGCTAGTTGAGAACACCTTTAATTAGCCAGGTAGGCTAGTTGAGAACACCTTTAATTAGCCAGGTATGCTAGTTGGGAACACCTTTAATTAGCCAGGTAGGCTAGTTGAGAACACCTTTAATTAGCCAGGTAGGCTAGTTGGGAACACCTTTAATTAGCCATGTAGGCTAGTTGAGAACACCTTTAATTAGCCAGGTAGTCTAGTTGAGAACACCTTTAATTAGCCAGGTAGGCTAGTTGAGAACACCTTTAATTAGCCAGGTAGGCTAGTTGAGAACACCTTTATCTAACCAGGTAGGCCAGTTGAGAACACCTTTATTTAACCAGGTAGGCTAGTTGAGAATAACTTTATTTAACCAGGTAGGCCAGTTGAGAACACCTTTAATTAACTAGGTAGGCTAGTTGAGAACACCTTTATTTAACCAGGTAGGCTAGTTGAGAACACCTTTATTTAACCAGGTAGGCTAGTTGAGAACACCTTTAATTAGCCAGGTAGGCTAGTTGAGAACACATTTATTTAACCAGGTAGTCCAGTTGAGAACAACTTTATTTAACCAGGTAGGCTAGTTGAGAACACCTTTATTTAACCAGGTAGGCTAGTTGAGAACACCTTTATTTAACCAGGTAGGCTAGTTGAGAACACCTTTATTTAACCAGGTAGGCCAGTTGAGAACAACTTTATTTAACCAGGTAGGCCAGTTGAGAACAACTTTATTTAACCAGGTAGGCTAGTTGAGAACACCTTTATTTAACCAGGTAGGCTAGTTGAGAACACCTTTATTTAACCAGGTAGGCCAGTTGAGAACACCTTTATTTAACCAGGTAGGCCAGTTGAGAACACCTTTATTTAACCAGGTAGGCTAGTTGAGAACAAGTTCTCATTTACAACTGCGACCTGGCCAAGATAAAGCAAAGCAGTGTGAACAGACAACAACACAAGAGTTACACATGGAGTAAATGGGGCACTCTGTTCACAACGTTGACATCAGTAAACCGCTCGCCCACACGACGCCATACACGCTGTCTACCATCTGCCTGGTACTGCTGAAACCCGGGATTCATCGGTGAAGAGCACACTTCTCCAGCGTGCCAGTGGCTATTGAAGGGGAGCATTTGCCCACTGAAGTCAGTTACGATGCCAAACTGCAGTCAGGTCAAGACCCTGGTGAGGATTATGAGCACACTGATGAACTTCCCTGAGACTGTTTCTGACCGTTTGTGCAGAAAGTCTTCAGATGTGCAAACCCACAGTTTCAACAGCTGTCCGGGTGGCTGGTCTCAGACGATCCCGCAGGAGAAGAGGCCGGATGTGGAGGTCCTCTGTTGGCATGGTTACACGCGGTCTGCGGTTGCGAGGCCAGTTGGACGTACTGCCATATTCTCTAAAGCGACGTTTGTAGACTTATGGTAGAGAAATGAACATTCTCTTCTCTGGTAACAGCTCTGGTGGACATTCCTGCAGGCAGCACGCCAATTGCACGTTCCCTCAAAACCTGAGACATCGTTGACATTGTGTTGTGTGACCAAACTGCACATTTTAGAATGGCCTGTTATTATCCCCCAGCACAAGGCGCACCTGTGTAATGATCGTGCTGTTTAATCAGCTTCTTGATATGCCGGACCTGTCAGGGGGATGGATTATCTTGGGAAAGGAGAAATGCTCACTAACAGGGATGTAAAAACATTTGTGCACAAAATTTGAGAGAAATGCGCTTTTTTTCTGTGCGCAGGGAACATTTCTGGGATGTTTTATTCCAGTTTACGAAACATCGGATTAACACATTACATGTTGCGTTTATATTTTTTGTTCAATCTAGATATGTGAGGGTTGACTCCTGTCCAGCCTGTCCTCCTTCCTGTCCAGCCTGTCTTCCTTCCTGTCCAGCCTATCTTCCTTCCTGTCCAGCTTGTCTTCCTTCCTGTCCAGCCTGTCTTCCTTCCTGTCCAGCCTGTCCTCCTTCCTGTCCAGCCCGTCTTCCTTCCTGTCCAGCCTGTCCTCCTTCCTGTCCAGCCTGTCCTCCTTCCTGTCCAGCCTGTCTTCCTTCCTGTCCAGCCTGTCCTCCTTCCTGTCCAGCCTGTCTTCCTTCCTGTCCAGCCTGTCCTCCTTCCTGTCCAGCCTGTCTTCCTTCCTGTCTGCCTGTCCTCCTTCCTGTCCAGCTTGTCTTCCTTCCTGTCCAGCCTGTCTTCCTTCCTGTCCAGCCTGTCTTCCTTCCTGTCCAGCCTGTCCTCCTTCCTGTCCAGCCTGTCTTCCTTCCTGTCCAGCCTGTCCTCCTTCCTGTCCCTCTAGCATCCAACAGATGGCCCTCTGACAACAGAAGCTGAGGAGATGAACTCTGTCATCTCTGAAAACAGAAGCTGAGGAGATGAACTCTGTCATCTCTGACAACAGAAGCTGAGGAGAGGAACTCTGTCATCTCTGCCAAAAACATCAAATGGAAATTTAGATAAAGGTCTAGGACCTACTTTCAACTGTGACATTTGGTTAATTTACATTCAGTAAAACAGTTGCATGTTGCAAAGCTGCTACAGTTAAAGGTGACATTTCATTTAATTGTATTTAGCTAGGATAGTCCATTCAGTAAAAATTGCCACTTTTTTTCCAAGGAGTCCTGGGTTCCAGGGTAACAGTACGAGAGCATTGCTGGGTTACACAGCGAATATCACATCTACTGCTGTCTGTTATCACATCTACTGCTCTCTGTGAGCCGTTATCACATCTACTGCTGTCTGTTATCACATCTACTGCTCTCTGTTATCACATCTACTGCTCTCTGTTATCACATCTACTGCTGTCTGTTATCACATCTACTGCTCTCTGTTATCACATCTACTGCTCTCTGTGAGCCGTTATCACATCTACTGCTCTCTGTTATCACATCTACTGCTGTCTGTTATCCTGCCCTCTGTTATCACATCTACTGCTCTCTGTTATCACATCTACTGCTGTCTGTTATCACATCTACTGCTGTCTGTTATCACATCTACTGCTGTCTGTTATCACATCTACTGCTGTCTGTTATCACATCTACTGCTCTCTGTTATCACATCTACTGCTGTCTGTTATCACATCTACTTGACATGCCAACATCTTCCTATTGCCATTCAGATGCCTGCCAAGGCTACACCATATTCATTCCTCTTGCCTGTATGCACACACACGCATAGTACATACAACCCACATACTCTCATGCATGCTCCTAATCATTTCAAATTGCAGAGCATCAACCACTCCACGGTAGGATTTCAATAGTCTTTTGTTTTGTGGTAAAATTTAATTTCTAATGGAGTTCTCTATGACATAGTAGCGTCCAAATCAAATCAACTTTACTTCTTACTAAGTTTAAACCAGAAGGCTCAACGTCCAAATCAAATCAACTTTACTTCTTACTAAGTTTAAACCAGAAGGCTCAACGTCCAAATCAAATCAACTTTACTTCTTACTAAGTTTAAACCAGAAGGCTCAACGTCCAAATCAAATCAACTTTACTTCTTACTAAGTTTAAACCAGAAGGCTCAACGTCCAAATCAAATCAACTTTACTTCTTACTAAGAATGAATGTACATTCAATGTTATTATATACATTACCTTGCAAAAGTATTCATCCCCCTTGGAGTCCCCCTTTCCCATTTTGCTGCATTACAACGTGTAATTTAAATGTTTTTTATTTTTGGATTTCATGTAATGGACAAAATAATTCAAACTGGTGACGTGAAATGAAAAAAAGAACTTGTTTCAAAAAATGTGAATTTTTTCTTTTCAACAAAAAAAGTGTTATGTGCATATGTATTCACCCCCTTTGCTATGAAGCCCCTAAATAAGATCTGGTGCAACCAATTACCTTCAGAAGTCACATAATTAGTTAAATAAAGTCCACCTGTGTGCAATCTAAGTGTCACATGATCTGTCACATGATCTCACATGAAGTTTACATACACTTAGGTTGGAGTCATTAAAACTCGTTTTTCAACCACTACACACCCATCTTGTTAACAAACTATAGTTTTTGGCCAGTCGGTTAGGACTACAGTGCTGCGAAAAAGTATTTGCCCCTTTCCCGATTTCTTATTTTTTTTGCACATTTGTCACAGTTAAATATTTCAGATCATCAAACAATTTGAAATATTACACAAAGATAACCCAAGTAAACACAAAATGCAATTTTAAAGTGATCATTTTATTTATGAAGGGAAAAAGCTATCCGGACCTTCATGGCCCTATTTGACAAAGCAATTACACCCCCCCCCCCCCTTGTTAAATCATGACTTTACTGTGGTTAATCACATCTTTTGGAAAGCTGAGTTCAATTTCACTAGCTACACCCAGGTCTGATTGCTGTCAGGCCTGATTACTGCCAGTCCTGATTACTGCCAGGCCTGATTACTGCCAGGCCTGATTACTGCCAGACCTGATTACTGCCAGACCTGATTACTGCCAGACCTGATTACTGCCAGGCCTGATTACTGCCAGGCCTGATTACTGCCAGACCTGATTACTGTCAGACCTGATTACTGCCAGGCCTGATTACTGCCAGACCTGATTACTGCCAGACCTGATTACTGTCAGACCTGATTACTGCCAGGACTGATTACTGCCAGACCTGATTTCTGCCAGGCCTGATTACTGCCAGACCTGATTGCTGCCAGGCCTGATTACTGCCAGGCCTGATTACTGCCAGGCCTGATTACTGCCAGACCTGATTACTGCCAGACCTGATTACTGCCAGGCCTGATTACTGCCAGACCTGATTACTGCCAGGCCTGATTACTGCCAAACCTGTTGAATCAAGAAATCACTTAAATAGAACCTGTCTGACAAAGTGAAGTAGGCCAAAAGATCTCAAAAAGCAAGACATCGTGCCGCGATCCAAAGAAATTCAGGAACAGATCAAAAGAACCCACAACAACATCTAAAGAACTGCAACCATAAGAAAGAGACTGGGCAAAAATGGCATCCGTGGCAGAGTTCCAAGGTGAAAACCACTGCTGACCAAAAATAACATCTCGTCTCGTCTCACTTTTGGCAAAAAAAAAACATCTTGATGATCCCCAAGGCTTTTGTGAAAATATTCTGTGGACTGACGAGACAAAATGTAAAACTTTTTGGAAGGTGTGCGTCCCGTTACATCTGGCGTAAAAGTAACACAGCGTTTCAGAAATAGAACATCACACCAACAGTCCAATGTGGTGTTGGTAGTGTGATGGTCTGGGGCTGCTTTTCTGCTTTCTGGACAAGGGCGACTTGCTGTGATCGATGGAACCAGGAATTCTGCTCTCTACCAAAAAATCCTGAAGGAGAATGTCCGGCCATCAGTTCGTGACCTCAAGCTGAAGCTGCACTTGGGTTTTGCAGCAGGACAATGATCCAAAACACACCAGCAAGTCCACCTCTGAATGGCTTAAAAAAAAACTAAATGAAGGTTTTGGAGTGGCCTAGTCAATGTCCGGACTTGTCCGGACTCGAGATGCTGTGGCGTGACCTTAAAAAGGCGGTTCATGCTCGAAAACCAACCAATGTGACTGAATTAAAATAATTCTGCAAAGAATAGTGGGCCAAAAGTCCTCCACAGGAATGTGAAAGACTCATAGCCAGTTATCGCAAAAGCTTTGATTGCAGTTGTTGTTGCTGAGGGTGGCACAACCAGATATTAGGTTTAGGGGGCAATTACTTTTTCACATAGAGCCATGAAGGTCCAGATATCTTTTTTCATCACTTAATCATCACTTAATTGCATTTTGTTTTTACTTGGGTTACCTTTGTGTAATATTTAAATTTGTTTGATGATCTGAAACATTTTAAGTGACAAATGTGCAAAAAAAAAAAGAAATCAGGAAGGGGGCAAATATTTTTACAACAATTGTTTACAGACAGATTATTTCACTTATAATTCACTGTATCACAATTCCAGCGGGTCAGAGGTTTACATACACTAAGTTGACTGTGCCTTTAAACAGCTTGGAAAATTCTAGAAAAATGATGTCATGGTTTTAGAAGCTTCTGATAGGCTAATTTACATCATTTGAGTCAATTGGAGGTGTACCTGTAGATGTATTTCAAGACCTACCTTCAAACTCAGTGCCTCTTTGCTTGACATCATGGGAAAATCTAAAGAAATCAGCGAAGACCTCCACAGGTCTGGTTCATCCTTAGGAGCAATTTCCAAACACCTGAAGGTACCAAGTTCATCTGTACATACAATAGTACGCAAGTATAAACACCATGGGACCACGCAGCCGTCATACCGCTCAGGAAGGAGACGCGTTCTGTCTCCTAGAGATGAATGTACTTTGGTGCAAATCAATCCCAGAACAACTGCAAAGGACCTTGTGAAGATCCTGGAGGAAACATGTACAAAAGTATCTATATCCACAGTAAAACAAGTCCTATATCGATATAACCTGAAAGGCCACTCAGCAAGGAAGAAGCCACTGCTCCAAAACCGCCATAAAAAAGCCAGACTACGGTTTGCAACTGCACATGGGGACAGAGATCATACTTTTGGGAGAAATGTCCTCTCCTCTCTGTTTGGCCATAATGACCATTATTATGTTTGAAGGAAAAAGGTGGAGGCTTGCAAGCCGAAGAACACCATCCCAACCGTGAAGCACGGGGGTGGCAGCATCATGGTTGTGGAGGTGCTTTGCTGCAGGAGGGACTGGTGCACTTCACAAAATAGATGATATCATGAGGAAGGATAAGTATATGGATATATTGAAGCAACATCTCAAGACATCAGTCAGGAAGTTAAAGCTTGGTCGCAAATGGGTCTTCCAAATGGACAAGTTGTGTTAAAATGGCTTAAGGACAACAAAATCAAGGTATTGGAGGGGCCATCACAAAACCCTGACCTCAATTCTATATAATTTTTTTGGGCAGAACTGAAAAAGCATGCACGAGCAAGGAGGCCTACAAACCTGACTCAGTTACACCAGCTCTGTCAGGAGGAATGGGCCAAAAATTCACGCAACTTATTGTGGGAAGCTTGTGGAAGGCTTCCCGAAATGCTTGACCCAAGTTAAACAATTTAAAGGCAATGCTACCAAATACTAATTGAGTGTATGTAATTGTCTGATCCACTGGGAATGTGATGAAAGAAATAAAAGCTGAAATAAATCATACACATTTTGTATCTTCAAAGTGGTAGGCATGTTGTGTAAATCAAATGATACAAACACCCCCCAAAAAACTATTTTAATTCCAGTTTGTAACAAAATAGGACGAATACTTTCGCAAGCCTTTGTACCATGTATGTATTATGTGTATGTATGTAGTATGTGTATGTACAGGACAGAGGAGCCTCTTAAAGAAGAAGTTACAGGTCTGTGAGAGCCAGAAATCTTGCTTGTTTGTAGGTGACCAAATACTTATTTTCCACCATCATTTGCAAATAAATTCATTAAAAATCCTACAATGTTATTTTCTGGATTTTTTTAACTCACTTTGTCTGTCATAGTTGAAGTGTACCTATGATGACAATTACAGGCCTCTCTCATCTTTTTAAGTGGGAGAACTTGCACAATTGGTGGCTGACTAAATACTTTTTTTGCCCCACTGTATGTAGTACATGTATGTAGTATGTTCAATATGGACTATTCCCTTTGTATTTACAAAATATAGTAATTTCTGTAAAGGAAAAATGCCATTTGTGGACAGACCCTATCTGAAAAAATAAACTATGTTCTGAAAAATAATCTAGAGCTGGTTTCCCAGACGTGGATCAAGCCTAGTCCTGGACTAGAATGTACTTTCAATGGAGTCTACACTGAGTGCACAAAACATTAGGAACACCTGCTCTTTCCATGACACAGACTGACCAGGTGAATCCAGGTGAAAGATATGATCCCTTATTGATGTCACTTGTTAAATCCACTTCAGTGTAGATGAAGGGGAGGATTTTTAAGCCTTGAGACAATTGAGACATGCATTGTGTGTGTGTGTGTGTGTGTGCCATTCATGGGGGTGAATGGGCAAGACAAGATATTGAAGTGCCTTTGAATGGGGTATAGTAGTAGGTTCCAGGCATTCCGGTTTGTGTGTGTCAAGAACTGCTGTTTAAAAAAAAAAAAAAAAATAGGACAAAGGAGGCTGATATGAATTGTGCAGAGCAACAGAAGGGCTACAGTTAGTCAACTGACAGTCCTGTACAAAATTGATGGCCAAAGACCTATGAAAGAAAGCACAACTCATCGTACCTTGACACGAATGAGGTATGGCAAGCCGACGACCTTAAGAGTTCCTTAAGAGTTCCACTTCTTTCAGCAAAAATAAAACAAGAAACTGCGGTTGCAGTGGGCTCAGGGAAAAAAGACACTGGACACTAGAGGATTGTAAAACACTGCTTGGTCTGTTGAATCCCGGGTCCCTGCTGTTTCACACTGATGGGAGGACTAGGGTATGGAGAACACTTCATCAGTACATCTAAGGTGTATGGCTACGGTGCAACTTCAACTGTCTGTGCTGCATAACGGTATGCACATTGGATTATTCTGTTAACAGCTTTGTAGACAGCAGGTGGAGTGTGATGGACACAAATGCAGTCCG
This sequence comes from Oncorhynchus mykiss, assembly GCF_013265735.2. Classification (NCBI taxonomy): domain Eukaryota; kingdom Metazoa; phylum Chordata; class Actinopteri; order Salmoniformes; family Salmonidae; genus Oncorhynchus; species Oncorhynchus mykiss. The sequence goes on from NC_048573.1 coordinate 74,374,178, forward strand.
ATCACATCATGAGCAGTGTCAGACCGGGTCCCTGCTGTTTCACACTGATGGGAGGACTAGGGTATGGAGAACACTTCATCAGTACATCTAAGGTGTATGGCTACGGTGTATGTAAACTTCCAAATTCAACTGTCTATCATGTAGCATGTCATCATTGCAGGCTGGTGTTGGTGATGGTGTGTTTCACATTGGGCCCGTAGTCCAGGACTAGGCTTAATCTCTGTCTGGGGAACTGGTCCTACAGTATGTACTGCTTAACAGCAGCGGAGACAGGAAGGAGACCAGACAGTGAGGGGACTTGACTTGGGACAGGAAGGGGACTAGACAGAGTGAAGGGACTTGACTCGGGACAGGAAGGAGACCAGACAGTGAGGGGACTTGACTTGGGACAGGAAGGGGACTAGACAGAGTGAAGGGACTTGACTCGGGACAGGAAGGAGACCAGACAGTGAGGGGACTTGACTTGGGACAGGAAGGAGACTAGACAGAGTGAGGGGACTTGACTTGAGACAGGAAGGAGACCAGACAGAGTGAGGGGACTAGACAGAGTGAGGGGACTAGACAGAGTGAGGGGACTAGACAGAGTGAGGGGACTAGACAGAGTGAGGGGAGTTGACTCGGGACAGGAAGGAGACCAGACAGTGAGGGGACTTGACTCGGGACAGGAAGGAGACCAGACAGTGAGGGGACTTGACTTGGGACAGGAAGGGGACTAGACAGAGTGAGGGGACTTGACTTGAGACAGGAAGGAGACCAGACAGAGTGAGGGGACTTGACTTGGGACAGGAAGGGGACTAGACAGAGTGAAGGGACTTGACTCGGGACAGGTAGGAGACCAAACAGAGTGAGTGGACTTGACTTGGGACAGGAAGGGGACTAGACAGAGTGAGGGGACTTGACTTGAGACAGGAAGGAGACCAGACAGAGTGAGGGGACTTGACTTGGGACAGGAAGGGGACTAGACAGAGTGAGGGGACTTGACTTGAGACAGGAAGGAGACCAGACAGAGTGAGGGGACTTGACTTGGAACAGGAAGGAGACCAGACAGAGTAAAGGGACTTACTTGACTTGAGACAGTGATGGGAGGAGTTCAGTTCACAGTATGTTACCCAGAAGCACCAGGGACAGAGTGGATGAAATGTTTGTTGACCATCTTTCAGTCCAGAGCTGTTCTGGAGAAATGTTGGCATGATGTATACTATATGAGAACTAAGACACACCTGTCCAACATACCTGGAGACGGACTTGAAACACACACACACACACACACACACACACACACACACACACACACACACACACACACACACACACACACACACACACACACAGCAGGGAGACACCCTAACATAGAGGGAGTACCATTCACCACCTACAGGCGGTGCCAGAGTGGCAGGGCCTTTCAAACTGGAAACACCAAAACACGTCCCAAATGGCACCCTATTCCCTATGGAGTGCACTACTTTTGACAAAAAGCTATGGGCTTTGTTAGTGCGCAATTGAGGGAATAGGGTACCACATAGAGAACTTCAAACACAGTTGATGATTTGATTGAGAGTTTGTGCGAGGTTTGTGTTGATGGTCAAGGGTTTCTGTTTATATATGTACAATAAAATCATTATCACAGTTTAACAAAATATAAAATAAATAAACATTAATAATACTAAGTTTAAAGCATTTTGAGTGACAACAAGTCTAGTAAAGACCTAGGCATCATCTTCAGTCTTCTAACTACAGACAAGTGTTGTCCTCAAACTCCATTTCCCATGAAACAGTTGTTTAACTGTTAACAGACTTTTGTATGTTTTTAAATTTTTTATTGTGAGTCTTTTTTATTTTTTTTTGCACCTGGGATGGAAAATCTCTTAGCCCCCCCCCCCCCTGTTCCCCACCCTGATCGATCGACCAACCACAGCTCATCCCGATGCCTCTGATAGCCAATCACAGCAGTGAGGTGAGGGAGACAGTGGACAGGTCAAAGGTCAGAAGCGTAGTAGAGCAGCAGTGTCCAGGGGGGTCCGGCAGAAGGGTCGGGGTCGGGGTCGGGAACGTTGTGTCTTTAACGTTGCGTGAACGTTGTGTCTTTAACGTTGCGTGAACGTTGTGTGGACGTTAGAAAGTCACCCGTGTCTTTATTGCCGAGGTTTCTTTTACCTTCTCAGATCAGGACGTCTTGTCAGGAGAAAGTTAAACGATAACATGTCGTTTGGAACAGAGCAGATTGCTGCGTGTAAATGTGAGTAACAGCTGTCACCACGAACAGTATGAACGATATCCAACATCAATAATGTCTCCGTCTTCCATGAACTCGTTTTGTTTTATTCTCCGTGAACAACCCTGTGTCTTCCAGTTACCTTGGCTTGTCAAAATGGCACCCTGTTCCCCATATAGTGCACTACTTTTGACCAAAAAAGCCCTATGTGGGTAGTGAACAACATTAGGGAACAGGAAGTCCCTAAGTGACATGATGAAGTTCATTAAAAAATAATTAATAGAAAAAGTGAAAGGGTTGGGCAACAAAAAAAACATCCTACAGAAAAATCACAAAACAAAACATTATAAAAATTCCCAAAAGGATATTTTCTCCTTAAGTGGTTATGGAATGAGGGGAGACAGAGCAGAGGGGATGAGAGAGAGAGAGAGGGAAGGAGAGAGAGAGAGAGAGACGAATGTGAAGGAGAGGGAGAGAGGAGTCTGAGAGGGAGGGAGAGAGAGAGAGAGAGATGAATGTGAGGGAGAGGGAGAGAGGAGTTTGAGAGGGAGAGAGAGAGAGAGAGAGAGAGATGAATGTGAGGGAGAGGGAGAGAGGAGTCTGAGAGGAAGAGAGAGAGATGAATGTGATGGAGAGGGAGAGGCTGAATGGAGGGAGAGGGAGAGAGGGAGAGGGAGAGGGAGAGAGGAGTCTGAGAGGGAGAGAGAGAGAGAGAGAGAGAGAGGGATGAATGTGAGGGAGAGGGAGAGAGGAGTCTGAGAGGGAGAGAGAGAGAGAGAGAGAGAGAGGAGTGTGTGTGAGTGAGTGAAATGTTGTGAACCTAGGACTCTGAGGAGGTGTGGGAGCCATGGTGAACCAGTGATCTGTATATAGACGAGTTGAGGAAGCGAGGATAGGAGTCTCTGTGCATTAAGGTATAGATCTGAAGCTGGGCGTCCTCAAAGGTGTGGGGCGTAGGCTCCTGTATCTTCCTGTTAATCACCTCTCTCACCCGGGAGTCCAGACTCACCTAGGCGACGGGGGGTTGGAGAAGGGGATGTAGAGAGAGAGAGAGAAAGAGAGAGATGGAGAGACAGAGACAGAGATTAGCCTTGGATTCTCAAAAAACAATGTGAAAAAAAAAACACTTAAACTACCAGCAAAGAACCTAAAGAGCATCACCACTCACAAATCACTCTGAATTTGTAATTGATTTACAACTCAGTGGGTTTCTATAGGGGCATGTTGTGGTACGATTTACAACTCAGTGGGTTTCTATAGGGGCATGTTGTGGTAGTACAGTATATACACTACATGGGCAAAAGTATGTGGACACCTACTCGTCCAACAGCTCATTCCAAAATCCTTTAGCTGCCATAACAGCCTCCACTCTTCTGGGAAGGCTTTCCACTAGGTGTTGGAACATTGCTGCTATAACAGCCTGCACTCTTCTGGGAAGGCTTTCCACTAGATGTTGGAACATTGCTGCTATAACAACCTCCACTCTTCTGGGAAGGCTTTCCACTAGATGTTGGAACATTGCTGCTATAACAACCTCCACTCTTCTGGGAAGGCTTTCCACTAGATGTTGGAACATTGCTGCTATAACAGCCTCCACTCTTCTGGGAAGGCTTTCCACTAGATGTTGGAACATTGCTGCTATAACAGCCTCCACTCTTCTGGGAAGGCTTTCCACTAGATGTTGGAACATTGCTGCTATAACAACCTCCACTCTTCTGGGAAGGCTTTCCACTAGATGTTGGAACATTGCTGCTATAACAGCCTCCACTCTTCTGGGAAGGCTTTCCACTAGATGTTGGAACATTGCTGCTATAACAGCCTCCACTCTTCTGGGAAGGCTTTCCACTAGATGTTGGTACATTGCTGCTATAACAGCCTCCACTCTTCTGGGAAGGCTTTCCACTAGATGTTGGAACATTGCTGCTATAACAACCTCCACTCTTCTGGGAAGGTTTTCCACTAGATGTTGGAACATTGCTGCTATAACAACCTCCACTCTTCTGGGAAGGCTTTCCACTAGATGTTGGAACATTGCTGCTATAACAACCTCCACTCTTCTGGGAAGGCTTTCCACTAGATGTTGGTACATTGCTGCTATAACAGCCTCCACTCTTCTGGGAAGGCTCTCCACTAGATGTTGGAACATTGCTGCTATAACAACCTCCACTCTTCTGGGAAGGTTTTCCACTAGATGTTGGAACATTGCTGCTATAACAACCTCCACTCTTCTGGGAAGGCTTTCCACTAGATGTTGGAACATTGCTGCTATAACAACCTCCACTCTTCTGGGAAGGCTTTCCACTAGATGTTGGAACATTGCTGCAGGGGGACTTGCTTCCATTCAGCCATAAGAGCATTAGTGAGGTCAGGTGCTGACGTTGGGCGATTAGAGCTGGCTCGCAGTCAGCGTTCCAATTCATCCCAAAGGTGTTCAATATGGTTGAGGTCAGAGCTCTGTGCAGGCCAGTCAAGTTCTTCCACACAGTTCTCGACAAACTATTTCTGCATGGACCTCGCTTCGTGTCATGCTGAAACAGGAAATAATTTTTCCCAAACTGTTGCCACAAAGTTGGAAGCACAGAATCGTCTAGAATGTCATTGTAAGCTGTAGCATTAAGATATCTCTCTGACTAGGAGACTGGCTGAGCGGTGGTGGTATCTCTCTGACTTGGAGACTGGCTGAGAGGTGGTGGTATCTCTCTGACTAGGAGACTGGCTGAGTGTTGGTGGTATCTCTCTGACTTGGAGACTGGCTGAGTGGTGGTGGTATCTCTCTGACTTGGAGACTGGCTGAGTGGTGATGGTATCTCTCTGACTAGGAGACTGGCTGAGTGGTGGTGGTATCTCTCTGACTAGGAGACTGTCTGAGTGGTGGTGGTATCTCTCTGTTCTACTCTCTGACTAGGAGACTGGCTGAGTGGTGATGGTATCTCTCTGACTAGGAGACTGGCTGAGCGGTGGTGGTATCTCTCTGACTTGGAGACTGGCTGAGTGGTGATGGTATCTCTCTGACTAGGAGACTGGCTGAGTGGTGGTGGTATCTCTCTGACTAGGAGACTGTCTGAGTGGTGGTGGTATCTCTCTGTTCTACTCTCTGACTAGGAGACTGGCTGAGTGGTGATGGTATCTCTCTGACTAGGAGACTGGCTGAGTGGTGATGGTATCTCTCTGACTAGGAGACTGGCTGAGTGGTGGTGGTATCTCTCTGACTAGGAGACTGGCTGAGTGGTGGTGGTATCTCTCTGACTAGGAGACTGGCTGAGTGGTGATGGTATCTCTCTGACTAGGAGACTGGCTGTGTGGTGGTGGTATCTCTCTGACTAGGAGACTGGCTGAGTGGTGGTGGTATCTCTCTGACTAGGAGACTGTCTGAGTGGTGGTGGTATCTCTCTGTTCTACTCTCTGACTAGGAGACTGGCTGAGTGGTGATGGTATCTCTCTGACTAGGAGACTGGCTGAGCGGTGGTGGTATCTCTCTGACTTGGAGACTGGCTGAGTGGTGATGGTATCTCTCTGACTAGGAGACTGGCTGAGTGGTGGTGGTATCTCTCTGACTAGGAGACTGTCTGAGTGGTGGTGGTATCTCTCTGTTCTACTCTCTGACTAGGAGACTGGCTGAGTGGTGATGGTATCTCTCTGACTAGGAGACTGGCTGAGTGGTGATGGTATCTCTCTGACTAGGAGACTGGCTGAGTGGTGGTGGTATCTCTCTGACTAGGAGACTGGCTGAGTGGTGGTGGTATCTCTCTGACTAGGAGACTGGCTGAGTGGTGATGGTATCTCTCTGACTAGGAGACTGGCTGAGTGGTGGTGGTATCTCTCTGACTAGGAGACTGTCTGAGTGGTGGTGGTATCTCTCTGTTCTACTCTCTGACTAGGAGACTGGCTGAGTGGTGATGGTATCTCTCTGACTAGGAGACTGGCTGAGTGGTGATGGTATCTCTCTGACTAGGAGACTGGCTGAGTGGTGGTGGTATCTCTCTGACTAGGAGACTGGCTGAGTGGTGGTGGTATCTCTCTGACTAGGAGACTGGCTGAGTGGTGATGGTATCTCTCTGACTAGGAGACTGGCTGTGTGGTGGTGGTATCTCTCTGACTAGGAGACTGGCTGAGTGGTGGTGGTATCTCTGTGACTAGGAGGCTGGCTGAGTGGTGGTGGTATCTCTCTGACTGGGAGACTGGCTGAGTGGTGGTGATATCTCTCTGACTAGGAGACTGGCTGAGTGATGGTGGTATCTCTCTGACTAGGAGACTCGCTGAGTCGTGGTGGTATCTCTCTGACTAGGAGACTGGCTGAGTGGTGGTGGTATCTCTGTGACTAGGAGACTGGCTGAGTGGTGGTGGTATCTCTGTGACTAGGAGACTGGCTGAGTGGTGGTGTTATCTCTGTGACTAGGAGACTGGCTGAGTGGTGGTGGTATCTCTCTGACTTAGAGACTGGCTGAGTGGTGGTGTTATCTCTGTGACTAGGAGACTGGCTGAGTGGTGGTGGTATCTCTCTGACTTAGAGACTGGCTGAGTGGTGGTGGTATCTCTCTGACTTGGAGACTGGCTGAGTGGTGGTGGTATCTCTCTGACTAGGAGACTGGCTTAGTGGTGGTGGTATCTCTCTGACTTGGATTCTGGCTGAGTGGTGGTGATATATCTCTGACTTGGAGACTGGCTGAGTGGTGGTGGTATCTCTCTGACTGGGAGACTGGCTGAGTCGTGGTGGTATCTCTCTGACTGGCTGGTGGGAAAAGGCTGGTTCCTGGCCTATCTCATCCTTGACATCTCCCACACACACATCGTAGCTCTGGTGCCTATTTATATCCCAGGCTGCAGGAGGGGAGGGGCAACAGAGGGCAGTGCGAGTGTGTTTGGGAGAGGTCGAGAATGGGATGCCAGAGGGCAGCGATTTATAGTTTCCTGTAGACAACTTTTATAACACTGTGAGAAAGAGAGGAGAGTAGCCATGGCTTGTGAGAGACGGAACATCTCCTGTTTCTGATGTACAGGACACCCCCTGGACAGGACACTAGTCTATCTCCTGTTTCTGATGTACAGGACACCCCCTGGACAGGACACTAGTCTATCTCCTGTTTCTGATGTACAGGACACCCCCTGGACAGGACAC